>NC_062547.1:94930286-95232383 GCF_016906955.1 Phacochoerus africanus
CTATTCTTTCCTAATGAGGCCACTTCTTTATTACATGAAATCTTATTCCAGTTCCTCCCATATACATCTTTGTGACATACTTGAAAACAATTTTGGTTTTTCACTTTTCTTGGTCCCTTCCCCTCCACTGTCTCCCCTTTTTTCACCCTTGAGATAAAAATGAAAATAAACATTATTTAACTTTTGGCATGAATAACCACAAGAGGGATCTGGCTTGGCAACAGACCACACCACATTCACCAACACTTTCCTCTTGTTCTTCTAATTAACATTTTTGCAGAAGTGAATCCTGATAAAAATAAAGCTATATATTAGAAAAGTTTGAATGAGAATTCAGTACAAATGTGATTTTAATGAACATCAAGTTGTTTGTCTTAGTTCATTTCAAAGCAAAGACCATTAGAATCTTAGAATTGAAATCGAAGTTAGAAATTAAAATATATGTATATATGATAATTAATTTTAGTCCTTACTAATCTATGTCTATACTTTTTATTTTATATTCTAAATTTGGCTTCATAGATCAAATATATATTGAAGAGAAAGACCCTTTGTTAGCAAAAAAAATAATAAATAGCTACAACACTATGACATAATGTCCTAAAAGTTGGGGTGTGATATTGACTCATAACAGCTAGTCAGCCACACTAATAGAGTGTTGTAAGGTAACTTCAGTCTTATGAAAAGACATTGTGTTTTCAAGAATGTTTGGTAGGTGTCTTCAGATCCTTTTTGTATTATCCTCCTTTCAGGCTTTTCCTTCTTCTTGGTTGGGCAAGGGTTACTTCCAAATGCTTGGGAAATGGTAACTTTTTATTCCCAGTTTTTGTATGATATGAGTGTATCTCTCTGAGGTGAGCCCTTCTCACCTCTTGCTAGAAAATCATTCCCCATTGTTTTAAGGTTCTTTATACAAAGTCAGGTGTAAGTAGCTAATAGTTTAAAACGTTACTGTTGGAGTTCCCGTCCTGGCTCAGTGGTTAACAAATCCGACTAGGAACCTTGAGGTTGCGGGTTCGGTCCCTGGCCTTGCTCAGTGGGTTGAGGATCCAGCGTTGCCGTGAGCTGTGGTGTAGGTTGCAGACATGGTTCGGATCACACTTTGCTGTGGCTCTGGCATAGGCTGGCGGCTACAGCTCCGATTTGACCCCTAGCCTGGGAACCTCCATATGCCGAGGGAGCGGCCCAAGAAATGGCAGAAAGACCAAAAAAAAAAAAAAAAGTTACTGTTTTCCTTTCACTATGGAACTTTTCAGATGTACATCAAAGTAGAAGTTGAATAGGATGATAATTCTCTACTTACCATCAGCTTTGACAAGTTTTCACTCTTTGGCAATTTCATAAAAAAATACTTTCTCAACTCTATTAATAAGATTTTTTGTTGTTTTGTTTTTTGTTTTTTTGGCTTTTTAGGGCCGCACTCATAGCATATGGAAGTTCCTAGGCTAGCGGTCAAAATCAGAGCTACAGCTGCTGGCCACTGCCATAGCCACAGCCATAGCAGTGCAGGAACAGAACCACATCTGCAGCCTATACCACAGCTAACTACAACGCTGGGTCCATGACCCACTGCGTAAGGCCAGGGATTAAACCCGCATCCTCAGGGATACTAGTCAGATTCATTTCTGGTGTGCTACAGCAGGAACTCCAGGAGACATATTATTTTAAAGGAGTTCTCCCTGTTGTCCATGTGCCTAACCTAAATCATGACTGTATGTGGATGTATTTTGTCTGTAAAGAGAACCATGATCCACTTAGAGGAAAAGAAGGTACGTGAAGCAAGTCTCCTCTACAGAAAGAAGAAGGTGATTCCTTCTTTTGTTAAAAATACAGGGTTTGACTACAAAAGGCCTTAGTTTAATTTCCAAAAAGTATGCTGTCAGGAATCTTTTTGAAACACACACACAAATTTTCAACAAAATTTTGGCTAAGTCATCATCTTTCACATATATTTATGGATATGTCTCCTTTCCTCCTTGGCATTTTCACTCTAAAGTGGATGTTTGTATGAAGTGGATGAAGGAAAAGTCAAGAAGGAAATGTCAAGAAGGTTGATCTTGATCTCCCATTATCCAGACTTTTAAATGTAATAGATTTCCCTGAATGCCAATAATTAAATATGAGAGTCTTAATGGTACTTCCTTCTTTTAATAATACCTCACTCTGAGAGCCTAAGATTTTTTTTTTTTTAAAAGCAGGGTAAGTATATAATGGGAGAAAAAGCAAAATAAAGGCAACAGTAAGTACATGGAGGGCGTTATATTTACAGAAAGGAAAAAAAAAAAAGGTGGATGACTTCTTCTTCACTCCTTATTCTAAAACAAAGTCCACATGAATTAAATATTTTAACAATATGAAAATGAAATGATAAAAGCACTAGACGATAACTTGGGAGAATTTCTAAAAACAGTCCTATAATGGAGAAATTCTTTTTAACAATGACAAAAATTTAGAAGCCATAAAGAAACCCACCTGGATCACCTGGCTATGTTTAGTGTTAAGGGTGGATGGGAAATTAAGTTTCGGCCAAATGGAAAGAGGGCTGTTAAAGACTGGCTTGGAGAAGTTTGGTTTCATTTCTCAAGCTGGACTCATTGCTATCCTGAAGAATTCATGATTCAGTTAGCAAGAAAGGAGATTGGAGGAGGTTTATGGACAAATAACTAACAGAATTTGCCGTAATCACTATGTCCATTCCTTGCAGAATTCTTAAAACTTTGTCATAACATTGCTGATATTATATTCTCCTAATATTTTTTTAATTACAGAAGTAAAAATGAATGCTTCTGTATCAAAAATTAGTCAAAAATGTGTTATGAAATATTGCTATGACAGTATAAGACAAACATAAAAGTTTTAGATAAGCACTATTGTTATAAAATGGAATAGAATAGTCTTAATAAAAGAAAACATGTTTAAAGTGAAAGAAAATGCTAATATTTTACCAACTTACCAAAAAAGAAAAATTTCAAATCAATTTAAAAATAAAAATAACTACTATAAGGAACAGCATATTCTTTTAGATGAAAAGGAATCCATATGTTTATATTTTTAATAAATCTCAGAACTTTCTTCATATCAGATGAACAACATAATATGAAAGCTTTGCAGGTGCAAAATATAGAAAAGAAAATAATAACTATAATCATATACTTTCAATAATTATTTAATTAAATTTATTCCTATGATGTTATGATGATTGGTTTAGTGGAACATTTTAAAAGGCTAAATATACTTATCTAAGAACAAAGACTATATAAGCAGCATATTGTTCATGTCTTCAGTCAGAACACTCAGGAAATAAGATCATCAATACATAATGCATTTAAGAAACTTCAAGCCAAAATCCTCTCATGGTTTCGTTAATGCCAAGTCTTAAAAGTTTTATTATTTTACTTGAGGAAAGTACAATTTTAAACAAGTCAGGCTATGTGCATAAGTCATAAATTAACTACTAGGAAAATAATACAGTACTGTATTTTTCAACCTACTGTGTTTAGATTTTTCAGCAAAAAAATTTTTGTTGGTTCAAGCATCCCCAAAAGTATAGAAATTTAATGGTTGTTCTTTTTATTAACTAAGCCGTAAAAAGTATTTATACCCAATAACAAAGTACAAATTCAGAAATTTCCATCAGCTTTAGGTTTTATTAATAACAATGCAAATAGAGAAGTGGGGAAACTGAAAATATAAAACAAGTTCTAACATCTCAGTCTAAAGGATCAAAGAATTTCCATTCCAAAAATCTCTGATTATTTATATTATCTATTATAATTGCTCAAATTCTGTAGATAAACTAGTGCACTTTGACCTAACTATGGCTATGTAGACAGTCATCTAGATAACTCATATTTTAAAGCCTTTTCACTCTTCAGTAATCTTATAACCTTATGGAAGATATTTTTGGCTATTCCATATGGTAAATAATTCAGATTTTAGGCTATATCAACTTGCAGCATTCTCCAATCCATTAGTACAATCCTAAATTACCAGTACTTTTCACTGTATTTGATTCTATTTGTTATATTCCCATCACCTTTATCAGTCAACTTTTGCTTCAGGAACAAATGATCCTAGAAATCTGTTATTTAAAATAATAATGGCTTATTCCTTACTCACATTACATGTTGGCCAACAAGTTTGTCTGTGGTTTTTGCTCCATGTGTTTTCTTACTCTTATACTGGGACCTTGAATGGAGGAACAGTCTGTATAGAATATTCTACTCTTGCTGCAGCTGCTGGCCTACACCACAGCCAGAGCAGCGCAGGATCACCGACCCACTGAGTGAGGCCTGAGATTGAACCTGCCTCCTCCTAGATCCTAGTTGGGTTCGGTAACCACTGAGCCACGAAGGGAACTCTTCTCTGTAGAATATTCTATTCTCATTGTCAATGGGAAAGAGCAATATCGTTGGCAGAAATATCCAATGGCACAGGTCACTTCTGTTTACACATAATTGGCCTAAGTAAATCACCTGACAAAACCTGACAACAGGGCAGGGAACTATTTTCCATGGCAATGGGTAGCGACACCTAATTCTCTTACAGATAAGCAGGGATCAATACAGTACACCAGTCTTATCCTCTTAGGCTTATATGGGAGTCATTAATTTTAAAAAAATAGCTATTGTCTTTGCTTCTAACATCCAGTAACTTAAAAACTCCTTCAATTCTTTCTCTCAGTCTACTGAGTATTGCTTGATTTGGAGATCAACCTAAAAAGGATCTATATAACCCAAGACAAGTTAGAGAATACAAGATAGGAACATGGTTACTTTGAATGGACTTCAACAAATAACTTCATAAAAACTAATCCTAGTCTACTGAAAAAACTTTCAGGTGTGGTAAGGGATTCCTTAATAAACTGGATGAGTTGCTGTAATGATTACAAGAGAAATCAGAAGACAGATTTTGGATATAGGTTCTGATTAGAATAGCACTGTAGTATAGGCTCCCAAGTAGTTTAAACTTGGGAGCTTTGGTTTTCTTATTTACTATATGGGAATAGTAATATTCTTTCCATAAGGTCATTTAGAGGATTAAATGAGCTAATATATAACACAGGGTAGAATTTTAAAATATTAGTTCTTTGCTTGATTAAAAAAAGTTTCCAAATATGCATAATAAATATATCACTGCCTAACAAAACTTTAGAAAACACTATTAAGCAATTGCCTTGAGTTTAGGATGGAAACAATAATTAGTTACGTTCATCAAGAAGAAATTCATAAAAGACATACCAACTTCTTCATTTTGTTTTCTTTTTTTGGTAAGGCTATTAGATTGATAGAAAAATACTATAGATATTTTTTAAATTAGTAAGGCATTTTTCAAAATCACTTGTAATGCACATGGAAATAAGATAAAGATAGGTTAAGAGGATTTATTGCTTATTGAACAAATATACCTAAATAGTATTTAATAATGGATTCAGGTCTATATAGAGAGTTTGCTGCTTTGCGGTCTTTCATTATTGATTTGGATTTGACTGATAACATACATGAGTTGCTTTTCACATATTTGGACACTGTATCAGCCAGGGTTTTCCAGAGAAATAGAATAAGAAATAGATGATAAATAGTTAGATAGGGAGATAGAGTTAAACTCATAATCTATAATTTATATCAATCTATAATTATGTATATATATATAAATAGATCTCTATATATCTGTGTCTATTTTCATCTCTATCTATATACCATACAGATATATTCATATCTCAGCGAGAAAGAGATTTTATTTTAAGGAATTTGCTTACATAATTGTGGAGCAGGCAAGTGAAAAATCCGTAGGGCAGGTCAGCAAGCTGGAAACTTGATAGGCGCTGACACTGCAGTGAATTTCTTCTTCTCCAGGAAATCTGTTTTTGTTCTTAGGGCCTTAAACTGATTGAATGAGGCCTACTCATATTTTAATAGTAATCTCCTCTACTTAGAGTCAACTGTTAACCACATCTTCAAAACGCCTTCACAACAACACCTAGACAGTATTTAAATAATTAATACAGCCAGCCCACCTAGCCAGATAAAATTAAATTAAAAACATAAAATTAATCATCACAGATACCAAAAAGGTAGAAGAAATAGTGTATTATATTCCATAGTGTAGATGTTTAAAAAAACTTGAAAGCTTTAAATATTAAACCCAAACTGAAAGAATGCACCAGATTAAATACTGTAAGTTGCATAAACACCGCACTGGGGAGACTTCATTTGGTGAACATTCACAGGGAAGCTATTTCAGTGCTAATGGCTATAAGCTCAATGTTTTTAGAAACTCAAGGAAGAGTTTTGCTCTTTTTCTCTAGGACAAAAACTAACTCTTTTTTCCATTGCAGTAATATAACATGTTAACTCATGTTAACAATTACATATTGAATTTTACATTGTAGTGTGTTATTGTTACCATTCTGTGCATATCTCATCCTCTCAAGACATATTCTTTGCAATAGATACAATATATTAAGCTCCTATTTATTTCATTATCTTGTTATCCTAAATTGTCGTAGAAACCTTCCGAAGGTAGGTGTAGAGCTGTCATCACTCCCACCCACATTCACTTGTCACTCACCATTCTAGTGCATGGCCATGGAATCTCCTGGTGACTATCTGGGAGCTTTGCTTTCTCTAATTTGTGAGCATGGGATTTCTCAGAAGTACAGCAAGTTAGAAAACCTAGGAGAAGACTCCACACAAAGTGGAAGGCAGCTGGGTGATAGGTATCCTCCCAGCTTCTTCATTCCTCATGTGGGATAACTGAGGTGTATTTAACATGGTTTCCCATAGTGGGCTTGAGCCCCGACCCCTTGCCCACAATGATTATCTACTTGATGCCACAACTTTGATTGGCTTCCTTCCCTTCCTTGTTTCACATTCCTCTGCAATGGAGCTTCTTGGGATCACCTCCCAAATAACTTACAATTCAGTTCTAGTCTTGGGGTTTGATTCTAGAGGAAGCCAACCTAACAATAGATGTTGCCATGCATACATGTAACAGATGAGGAAACTGTGATGCAGAGAGGTTAAGTAATTTCACCAGGATTACAGAGCTAGCAGTGGCAGAGGAGGGATTTAAATAGTCTCTCGGAGTTCCTGTTGTGGTGCAGTGGTTAACGAATCTGACTAGGAACCGTGAGGTTTCGGGTTCGATCCCTGGCCTTGCTCAGCGGGTTAAGTATCTGGCGTTGCCGTGAGCTGTGGTGTAGGTTGCAGACATGGCTCGGATCCTGCATTGCTGTGGCTCTGGCATAGGCCAGTGACTGCGGCTCTGATTCGACCCCTAGCCTGGGAACCTCCATATGCCGTGGGAAGCGGCCCTCGAAAAGGCAAAAAGACCAAAACAAACAAACAAACAACAATAAATAAATAAATACAGTCTCTCTGTTCCAGCAACTCAGATTTGGAGCTGATTTACTCTCTGCATTAGTATACTGTAATGCTCTGTGAACACTCAATAAAGAATCTGTCAAGTGACTATAAAAACCATAAAGATTTCAAGTCAGCTTAGTTTTATTATCATTTATCTTAGTGTTAAGTGCTATATTTATTTATGTGGCTAGATGATTAAATGTTTGCCTCTTTCTAAATTGTATGATCCATGTGAGCAAGGACCAAGACTATTTTGGCTCACCATTGTTTCCCTGACACTTAATAAATATTTGTAACTGGAAGGAAAGACGTAATAGAAGCCACTAGTAAGCAGGAATCATGAGGTAGAAAGGTGTGGAGAGCGGAGTGGTTGGGGGTGGTTGGTACTGGGGGCAGGGTCAGAATCAGTGGCTGTGTTGAGCAGAGAAATGGAATGAAGTTGTGACAGGATTCTTGACTCGTGGGATTGATGCCGCCACTAAAGGAGGTAATAACGTGGTCCCCATTCTTCATACATGACCACAAGCATGCCTGTTAGTTCCCTAGAGCTGCTTGTGCATCCTGAACAACAAAAGATACTACATTTCCCTACGAGACTAGATCTTTTACTGGGGGACAGTTTTCTTGTCCTATCTTACATCCCCAGGAGTCTTT
Organism: Phacochoerus africanus; assembly: GCF_016906955.1. Lineage (NCBI taxonomy): Eukaryota > Metazoa > Chordata > Mammalia > Artiodactyla > Suidae > Phacochoerus > Phacochoerus africanus. The sequence goes on from NC_062547.1 coordinate 94,938,308, forward strand.
ATAATAAATCTTTATCACTTAAGTGAATTGACCACACCTTTGGAACTCAAAAGCTTACAGATTGTCAATTGAAGATAATATTACCACACTTTTTCAGAGTTGTGAGAGAGACAATGCACGAGGAAGCACTTGACAACTTTAAAATTTTCTACAACTACAAGACATCAATTACCGAACATTTTTAAATAAAACAAAATGTATTATCAGATTAATTCCTCAAAAATGCTCTTGTAACATTCACAATAGTTTTCCTTGAAATTTTCCCATTAGGTTGTCAATAAGCTATTTTATGTCCAGTACATAATCACTTTTCCTTCTACTACAATGCTTAGCTTAAAATACATGTTAAAGACAGAACATATATCTGGAGTCAAGCAATAATAGATAGTCTTAGAAAAGTACTCCTTCTGGTCAGCACTGCTCCAGTGATAACATGCATGACCAGGAAATGATTAGTTCTCATCCCAGCTACACTATGATTAACACTGAGAAAGTTCCTTAGATATTTGTGCTAAGTAGCCTTAGTTAGGTCACAGAACAGAAGTTAAATATAAAATGGCTCAAGTGTAACAAATAACATCCCAAAGTATCCATATGTAACAGAAATGAAATTCTTTAGCACAAGGCTCCTCAAACCCTGGTGGAATAGGTACTGTCAGTGCCAAGCCCATACACTCTCAGCATTCACCTGTTCAAAGCAGGCAGTGGCCTCTCACTGGAAACACAGGTTACTCTCTACCTGAGGGCCTTCTTTAGCCATGGGAGATATTCACCCTGCACACAGGGTAGTCTAAAGGTGTTGGAGAGACCCTTTCAGAAGCAGCCCTCAACCAATGACAAACGGGAGCTCAAGAATAAAGTCCACTTTCCTTGTGGTTCCTTGGTGTGACAACTCTGGGGGTGGGAGGGACAGTTCTATGCAATCTCCCAGAGCTCCTCAGTAGGACTGAGCCCTAGTTGCTCTTAGTCGTAACCCACTCATCAAGATATCCCATAAGAGCTTTCTTCCCTTCCCTATGCTCCTACTGAAATTTCCTGGGATCACCTCCCAAATAAACAACACTTAAATCCTAGTTTCAGAGTCTGGTTCTGGGGGAACCCAAACTAGGAAACCTGGTTTGCAAACCAATGACAATTTTTAATACATCCCTGGAAAAATGAACAAGAAGGACATAATATACCATGCACATTTCATTAAGCTAAATTTCTGTAATTCAAAAGACTTTGCTTTTTTTTCTGGAATTTCTTTCTTTTTCCCTTTTTTTTCCCCCTCTCTCCCTTCCTTCCTTTCTCCCTGTCCCTTACTTTCTTTACCCATTTTGTGTGTGTGTGTGTGTGTGTGTGTGAGAGAGAGAGAGAGAGACATGATTCTGGCTTGACCTGTCTTTTCCTTTCATGAAATAGACTTGTAGGAAATGGTAGGTAATAACAAAATATTTCTCACTTCATAAAATTCACAATTCAGTAATCTTCAATTTTGTTGAAGTTTTAGAGGGCTGTAAAATCCAGAAATCTGGAAATTACTCCTGTACTCAGTGTCATATTTCATTGTTATTTTCACAATGAGGTAAAGAATGAAGATTAAAAAATTAGAAAAATGTGTTAACAGGTAGAATTGAGTTCTTCGAAACTGTGAATGAAGAAATAATTAGAAGTATCAGGTAGTTTTAGGTAAAACTACATTACTCATAATTTTTTCCAATGTATTTAAAACTCTCACCATATTTTTATCTATCTATAATTATTTCAAGGCTCTATTTAACCCTTTCATTGTATAGTTATTTTAAAGACTATACAGAGGCTTGCGTCTTTGGTGTACTAACTAAATTTAGAGATAAATGGGCTACTGGGAGATTCTCTGGTAGACCCAAGAATGCAACCTGAATGAGAGACTTTGCAAGATTCCTAAGGTATAAGAGGCCAAAGGTTAGTTAGACCCAGGACTGTGCTTCAGGTGGTAATTAAATTGTCAGCTGACAGAGGCAAAAAATGGGAGAGTACTTACAAAGAAAATGTGGAGCAGAGTCCCCCACTTCACTCACTCACCTTAAAACCATTCCACTCCCTTTTTTCTTTTATTTCTAGCATGGAGCACTATCATGTAAAGGTGTAGAAAGGAAAAACAGAAATGTTACTGGTTAGAGGAAATTACTAGGCAAAGAAAACAGACTAGAAATGATGAAAGGGAATATTTCCAATAACGAATAATGAAAAATCATCAAAGTAAAGACCAAAGAATAAACTTAACTAAAAATAAAGACATTTTTCTACTCTTTTTTTCTACTCTTCTTTCAAGGGAGGGATATTTATATCCAACTGATCAAAGTTCCTTTAACCATGTTTAAGTTTGAATATTTTAAGAGGGATCCAAATAATTTTCTTTGAATTTTATTTTACAGCCTCAGAGATCATACTATAATTTCTCCACAGTGTTTATAATTTTCATCAATCTTAAATTATTGTACCACATACTGTAATTGCTGCATAACTATTTACTTTTTTCATCAAAATAACTTCCTTTAACCTGTATCTTCTCAGTGTTATTTTCTCAAAGCATGTCTCTAATAAGAAATTTGTGATCTTGAAATTTTAAGATAAGGTCAACAAATGCAGTAGCAGTATTAGTGGTTAGGAGTAAAAGCTTCCTTTCAAAATTTTGAGGTCAATGAAACCTTTTGACACTATTTAGATAAAGCTGAAGTCTATTTGTTTAGCATGAAACACAATTATGCCCTTTATCACTTTTTGCTTAGTTTCACCTCAGAAACTACTCATACAATTGCTCTAAATTCCTTGAGAGTCTCTAATATTATATTACTGACTCAGAGTTACCTTTTCTTATATTCAAGTATCAAAACTGCCAAATATTTCAGAATGCATTACATTCATATTTGAGCTGCCAATAAAATCAGAATGAACCAAATTCATTTTTTAAAACTAAGTGTTCAGATTCTTTTCACCCACAAGTCCTTGCCCAGCATTTTTGATTATTTGTTCATTAAATACTGTGTTTAATACCTTATCTAAAGTAACATTTCTAAAATCATAGCTATCAAAGATTGTTTTACAAAAAACTAAAAGCTACTTTTGAATTTTTCTCTTCTTTGTTACATTGTTCTGTTTTTCAGTGCCTTCCTTTTTAATATTATCTGTGAATTTAATTAAGACTGTTTACTTCCCTTTGTTAACTAATGTTACATAACACCACACCTAATACTAGTCCATGCAGAAAACCTGTAATTCTTCTCTCTAAATAAATAATTCATAGTTTTTTGTTTGTTTGTTTTTTAATGTTCCTCAGTTTTTGACTCATGAACTTTGTAGAGTATACCTATGTCAGGAAATTCAGTGGCTTGGAAGAAAGGGAAAGGAAAACACAGAGGTAGAAACTGAGGGACAAATTAGTAGGAAAAAAGTCATGAGACAATAGAGACTATAAATGAGAGATGGGTAGGTTAAGGTGAATAGAATAATAAAGGTAATAGACAAAAATAAAGAAGGTGGAAACATTTAGTCCTTTTGGAAAAAATGAAAAGTCACTGAAGATAGAAGAAAGACTGATTGGAGATTAAGGAAGTACACAAAGAAAAATAAAGATCAAGGTCTGGATCTGTCCAATACAAAAAAAAATTGAAAATATCAAAAATATGTGGTAATTTCTTTGGATAAGAAGTTCAACAGTACTGTAACACTGAGTATAATTTAAAATATTGGTAGTAGATCTTCCCCACTAGTTGAGCAATTGATTCCTAAAGACATGAGCTGATCTAATTCAGTATTTGTTAAAAGAATGGAAAACTGAAACTGGCAAGGATGAAGCACTGGGCTAGGTAGTAGGATTGTCCACAGGTTTTTATCTACAGTATAGCTTTGTAGTAACTAGAAAATAATATAAATCAGTAGGTAATTGGTGTTGGGCTACTTTAAATCTTGGGGTGCTAAAGAAATTAAAAAAAAAAAAAAAAAGAAAGAAAAAGAAAGGGAAAGGACGTAATTCTGCAAATTAGTGAGCCTGATCTGGAATCTCAGGCAGAATACCTATGGTGTGTAGCGACAACAGTGCTAACCATAGTTACCTGCCAGTCCAATGTCCTACATTCAAAACCTGATGATGGTGTTGAATACCTTTTTCTTATTTGGCATACCATACTTTAATACGATGGTTCTTCAACTTAAATGTGCAAACTTGGAGGATTCATTAAAACATAGATTACTGCAGTTTCTGATTCAAAGGGTCTAGGGTGGGGTCCAATTAATTTGCATTTCTAACAAGTTCCTAAGATATTGCGGGTCTGAGACCACTGTTGTGACTAGTCAGTTCAGCTCCACTTTCCCAGGTAGTGTATTGCATGAGAGGCAAGCACAATGAGTCCTCAGGATTACTGCTATAATTAAGTTTGTAGCTAATTTTGGCAAATAAGCTTTTGGAAATTTCTTAAGTAGGGGACTCTTTTAGCGGTCTTTTTTATTTTGGCGTCTATTACAGCTCCTTCAATGTGCTTCTTGTTGGTTTGACCATCCTTATCAGAGAAAATCTGATCTCAAAGATCAATATTTAATGGTATTTAATGTGAGATCCCTTCTGGGAAAATTAAAATGAACAATGTATGAATCTAAAAGGGTAAATTACAGATACTGGAATAAAAAAAAAAGGTGAATGATTCCTCCAGTTATGTTTACATGTTCTAACATAAAAGACAGCAAAAAAGCCATTGTCTGCACATATTAAGGGTGAAATTTTGGTTTATTGGTAATTCTTGAAACTATACATAATTGTAACCGACACTTTGGGACCTTCTTGACAATTTCCTGTTTAAAGTGCCTGTGTCTTCAAGCCCTACTGTTAGGCACACAAACCAGGACAAAAGTGCGTTGATTACTGTTGTCTACAGCACTACTCCTCTCCACACCTTACCAGTATCCAACAGACTTGCAATAGCACAGGCAGTGTGTCTGTGTGTGTCAGAGACACATACAAACAATAGAGGGAAAGGATCGTGAAGAAAACAAATGGTGTATGGTCGTTAAAATCTGGCTTCACAACTACTATTTCTACCAAAATTCTTAGCCCTCACACATGCCCCCTCCCTTATTCATTTCGTTTTGTCAGAACCTAGTTTAAAAAATTCACCTTATTATTTTAGTTTGTAGTAGTGTTATAGTAATTTATACTATGCAAAGAAAATGAAAACACAAGCAGTACCGCCTAAGACCTTGGAAGCAGTCCGCCCCTCCAACCCCGACCCAGGCCGACCTCGGCCGTCTGGTTTCTGCGCCGCCACCAAGGGAGTTTGTTCTACCGGTCAGGAAGCAGGGAACTGGCTTCGCAGCATCTTCCTTTCCCTTTCCCCCGTCCCTCCGGTCCAACCCCTCCAGGTCTCATTTCGACTCTCCTTTTTTCACCTAGCTGAGCGGCCGCGTGCTCGCCGAGACCCACTCCTCCCCTCCTCCACCCCACCGGCCCAACAAACAAAGCCCAGGAAGGCAGGCGCACACCGACTGTAGAAAAGGCCGCGCCGCCACGCGTTACACCCGGAGCCGGACAGAGAGCGCGTCCGCGAACCGCGCGTCCCCGCCGCTTCCTTCCCTCCCGACTCTTCCTTTTCCTCCTCCAGGCCCAGCACCCCCCACCACCCCTGCACCGGGAAGGAGCCTGCGCAGAAGCTGCCCTCTCCCTCCTCCTCCCCTCGCCCCCCCGCCCTTCCTTCCCTCCGCTCCTCCTCCCTTGCCCCGCCTTCCTTTCTCTTGTCGATTTCACTGAGCGCTCCAGGTTGGGAGCAATTCAGTTGATTTCCCCACTACCCCGCCCCCCTTCCTCTTTTCTCCCCACCCCTCCCATCTCAGCCCGGTGGAGGATGAAGCGGCTGCAGTGGCCCCAGCCCCAGCAGCGGCACCGGCGGTGGCTGCGGTGGGGGTGGCCGGAACTGGGGTGGTGAAGAAGCGGTGGTGGCGGCGGCGGCGGTGGCGGTGGCTGAAGGATCGGCAGCCGCCCCAGCCGCTTCCCCTGTGCTTCCCTTCCTCTTTAGTGCAGCCGGGAAGTTTTTCGCTTCTGTGCATGTGTGTGTGCGTGAGTGTGGGTGTGTAAGGTGAAGGTTTGGTCGGCGTTTGTGCAGGCGTTGGGTTTTTTGCCCACTTCTCTTCCCGTAACCCGGGTAGCTCCCGAGCCTGGGCTGTGGCCCGAAGAGGGGGCGCGGCGGCGGGCTCTCTCCTTTTGTTGTTGTTTCCTCCGCCTGTGGAGCTGAAGGGGGAACGCGCCTGGGTGGGGCGGCTCGGAGCCCGGGCCTGGTGGCCCCCGGGGCTCCCGGGCGGGTAGAGCAGGGCAGAGGAGAGCGGGCTTCAACATGATGGCGGCCGAGGCCGGCAGTGAGGAAGGCGGCCCGGTCACCGCCGGGGCAGCTGGAGGCGGCGCCGCCGCGGGCTCGAGTGCTTATCCGGCAGCGTGTCGGGTGAAGATACCCGCGGCCCTGCCTGTGGCAGCTGGCCCCTATTCTGGGCAGGCGGAAGCTGGAGTGGCCGGGACTCTGGGTGGAGGAGCCGCTCTGGGGTCATCGATCCTGGGACCTGGGTCTGTGGCTGGGGCACTGGCGGGAGCCGGACTGTCAGGGGGAGGTGCTGCTGCTGGCGTGGCTGGTGCTGCCGCTGCCGGACCCGGCGGGGAGATGGCTCTCACCAAGGGGACCACTTCGTTGCCTACTGAGACGTTCGGGGCAGGCGGTGGATTCCCTCCTCTGCCGCCTCCTCCTCAGCTGCCCCCGTTGGGCGCGGGCCTGGGAACAGTGGACGAAGGTGACTCTCTGGATGGACCAGAATACGAGGAGGAAGAGGTGGCCATCCCGCTGACCGCTCCTCCAACTAACCAGTAAGTCAAGACCGCTGTTTTGGGGGAAGCTGGCTCGTGGAAAGAAGTGAGAAAACCTGCCTCGTTCCTGCAGCTGTGACTCGTTGTGAAAAGTTTTGAAGCTTAAGGTTCCGTGCGTAGGGATTTAATTTGATCACTCATCTTCCCTACAGGCACACTCCCTGGCGTCTTTGTATATTTATTGCTCCTCTGGGAAGATGTAAAGTTTTAAATACGGGAAGCATGGGAAAGTGTAGATCCAGTGACAACCAGATAAGGTTCTGCCCCTTCCAAATTGAGGTGCCGTCCTGGGATTCAGCTGAGCTTGCAGATACCCAGGCGGTCCTTGTCCGTATTAACCCGGGTTAGATGATTAGTAAGAAGCTTTACAAGTATTTGAATGAGCATTGTACTAGTATCATTTGAGACATGCATTGGTCAGAATGCTTTGTTTTCGTTGCGCTGCAAATCGCAAGGCTTAATGATGGAGAAGTCTTTGAATCACTTTTGAGAGCCTGGGTCAGCGAGAAAGGAAGGGGGTTCTGTGAAGTGTGGTTAGGGGCCCATACTCTGCAATATCTGTAATTTATGCTGTAGAATTCCCATTTATTGATATTAGTGTAATTCTTTTATAGTTGAAACCTAAGTAGAATGTTGGAGCAAATCAAAATAGTGTGCTTCAACAGTTTTTGTTGGTGGCCAATGCAGTATTCTATTTGAAAATTAATTTTGACAGTCTACAGCAGAATATATAGGAAGTGACTCTTCCGTATGTAGTACCTCCACCTTGTTCTCTTCATAGGTATGTATAGGTGGACCTTGATGAGAGGAAAATGTTGATGGGGAAGTGCTAATAGTAGGCAAAACTTGTTTTATAGGTCCCTCATATCTGTCTTAATTGACCTTTAGAATTTTGACAACTTGGTATCAGAGGAAGAAAGATTTGGTTCCTATGTTGACAAACACTCTGGACAGTTGAAAGTTTTTGTTTGCTTTTTGGAAAAGCTTCTTTGGAAGATTTAGAAAGGGCTCAATGAATTAGGACTTTTTAGACTTTAAGCTACATCTTTTGATGTAAAAGTAAAGTTAGTGCTATTTATGACAGCGGTGGTATGGGGTTGTTATATTCCTTTTAATATTGTTCATTTTGAGTTCAGTTTTTTTGGTCTGATTTTATTCCAGCTTACTTTATGTATTGCAGACTTTTTTGAAGGTGTTCTGAGAGTGTTAAAAATTCAAATTACAGCATTGTTTTTACACCTTTAAGACTTTTTGGAAAATCACTTAGATATTAAGGGCCCTGTGGTTATGATAATGTACAACTTTTCATAATAAAAGAGTATATAGTCTTTTGGCATTTCCTAAGTTGAATTAGGCATATTTAGTTTATTGCAGTTCTAAATCTTTAAATACAGAATTTATTTTGTAGAGCAATTTTAGATTCACAGCAAAATTGAGCAGAAAATGCATTCTTCCCATTAACTTTTTAATAATAAACATGAATGAGTGCATAGGAAAAAATATGTTTGTAAGAAGTCTCGTGAGATTTTCATCATGTTATATGTATTTAGAAATAAAAATATTATTTGTATAATTATGTATATGAGAATTGTTCATGTTCTAAAAAAGTATCCTCCATTTCTAGTATGTTTCTTAAATTTGCCACTGAGAAGTACAAATTTCCCTTTTTTCTTTATCTTAGATATCAACCCAGAGTCTCTGGAGGCAATACAGTGTAGTGGTTAAGCGTGCAAATTCTGAAGTTAGACAAGATTTGGGTTGGAATCCTGACTCTGCTACTTACTAACTGTGTGATCTTGGAAAGGTCAGTTGCCCCATCTGTAAAATGGGGATAATAATGGTATCTCCCTCAAATGGTCGTTTTTTAAGGTTAATGAGTACCCCCTGAACATATTCAGCACAGTACCTGGCACATTGTGAGTGTTGAGTAAATTAATAGTCTCCTAAAATAACAGTATAATTTTATTGTCATTGAATTGCCTACTAGTTCTGTTGGTATAGGAACTCCCTTATTAATGGCTCTTTTAGAGAATGTTTTGAACTCCAAAGGCCTGTCTACTATGATTAATTATGTTAAAATTTTTATTTTAACTTCATAAAGCCTTCCAGCAGGTTAAGCAGGTTTAGAGATGAAATTCAAGTGTTTCCTATAAATTCTTATTTTAAATAAAAGGAAAAGCCTAAATGACTTGGTTAAATAATGTCAAATCTTTAAGAAATGTATTGAAGAGGTGCTTCTGACCTAAATTAATATATGACTACTAGTGACTGGTCACCTTAGTGATAGCACGGTGCCAGGGAAGTTCAGGTCACAAGATCAAGTCCACAGTGGTTTGTTAGATAGACCATGGTTCTCTGGTCACAGAGCTCAACCTTATGTCCAACTAGTTTGATGTTCTTTGTTATAAGAGAGTAAAGTGACAATATGTAGATAGACCAGTGCAAATATAATCACACTACTATAATTTTTTATGTTATTTTCCTGTGTGTATGTTGAATTATTAGTTCCACGTTTAGTATTTTTATTATTATTTTCATTAGTTTGGTTACGGCCAGAAAAATTTGTATAATTTTAACTATTCCTTTGTTTGAATATTCTCCTTTTTTGCAAGTTTTTAGGAAAAATTTTTAAAAAGGAAAAAAATTCTCCCCATGTATTTTTATGCTACAAAGATTCTGTATCTAAAACTGCTAACAAATTTGTTTCCTTTTTTTTTTTTTTTTTTTTTTTCATGGCCCCACCTGCAGCATGTGGAAGTTCCTGGGCCAGGGATTGAATCCTAACTGCAGCTGCTACCTTTGTTTCAGCTGCAGCAACACAGAATCCTTTAACCCACTGCACCAGGCCATGATCAAACCTGCTCCTTCGCATGGACCTAAACCCCTGCAGTTGGATTCTTGACCCACTGTGCCACAGCAGAAACTCCACAGATTTCTGTTTTGAGAGAATAAGGGGAGTTCTCTTGTTGCACAGCAGGTTAAGGATCTGGTTTTGTCACTGCAGTGGCTTGGGTTTGGTCTGGTAACTTTCATATGACAGGGGCGAGGCCAAAAAAAAGAGAGAGAAGGAGGAAGGGGGAGAGGGGAGGTTAAATTAAGGGAATTTGTTGCTGGTACTGCCTCTACTATTATGGAGCTGCTTTTCATGGGCCTCATTATTTCTTTCTCTCTTCTCCAGAGGTGAGGGCTGATAGTTAATGGAGTATAGTTCCCTTAGCCCACCTTCAATTATATATAGGGTTTTTTTAACTATGAGCCTGCAGTAGCAGGAGACTCTTGTGCTGACTCCAACCTACAGATGTATCTTGCTTGCTCTGAATGTATTTGGAGCATTTAGTGATTAGTTGCTACCACTTACAAATAGGAAAACTTCATGTTTAGGAAGTCTTGATTTCCAGCATCACTTGAAAAATCACAGGACTTGGCTCTACCTGGTTTCTCTTCCTGCTTGAGGATAGATTTCTAGACCTGGGTAGTGGTTGCCCTGTTTGGGTGAGTTCTGAGCTCTATAGTTAGCTGTAATCTCCACCAGGTCTGTGTTGCCTTTGATGTTATTTACCTGGCATCTCGCCTAACTTGATCTTACCTTGGACCTAAAAGGCAGGCTTTTTCAAGCCTGAAACTTAAAACAGGAAGAAGGAATGTAAGTAATATCTATCTTTTTCTTAAACATCATCTTACTGTTTCTAAAAAATAACATTCATTATTAATTAAGACAAATAATTGTTAAATGTTAATGTTAGGACGTAGCATTCATTTACTTTGTCACTGATTGCATTAAAACTCTGGATCAGTCATTATTTCTTAATAAAAATGATGGTGAGCATTTAAAAGATGAGTTATGGACAAGTAGTTTCTGACTAACACCAGTTATTTGTACTTTATTTGTGTGAGTAGTAGAGCAGTGCAGTAGGTTAATTTAAGGGATACAATAATGAGTAAGATAACCTTTTTCTTACTGAGTCTCTCTTCTGGCAGAGTTTTAGATCTAGTAGGAAGTTAAGTAAACCAGTTACTATCATTCAGGCTAGGTTAAGATAAATATCATGAGTGAAGTATATGCAGTCATGGGGGGCATAAAAGAGTAAGATATTTATTTAATTAGAGTCAGTAAAGTCTTAGAAGAAAAGTAGCAGGTATGTTTTCAGTGCTGCTTAATGTATTCTGAACAAGAGGTAATTGGTTCCTATGCCCTTTGCCTAATGATTCTGTCAGGAAAAGTATTGCAGATTAATGAGTGTAAATTTTTGACCTTTAGTGAAGAGTCTGTCCTACTGAATTCTTAATTATTTACCTGTGTCCTAGGATAGGTTGAGGTGGTGCCTGTAGTTACTGAGAATACAGAGCACATCCAAAGGCTTGAATTGGTTTGGATCACTGATTAGCCCTCTAGGGAAATCAGGCAAACATTGACAGATTTATAAAATAAATAAATAAATAAAAGGACAGCAGTAAATGGGGAACAAGGGGGAAATTAAGTGGTCTTTTGGTTTCTTTGCTCCCTTTTTATGGGCCATTAGGGAAATGAGAGAATGACTTTAACAAAAGCTCAAATACTCCAAATAATATCTTTTGAGGGATGGCGATAGAACTTAAAATGATTTTTAATAGTAACAGTTGTTACTGATGATATTTGTTGGTTGCTTAGTACCTGATAGGAACTGTTCTAATTGGCTTATGTGTGTTATTGTAGTTGCATATTGCTTTGCTCCAAAACTTAGTTCTTAAAAACATTTATCTGCTCTTGATTCTAAAATTTGGGCAGGACTTGAAGGAGGACTGCCTTCGTGTGTCATCTGTTGGCTGTAGTGTCCAAGGTGGCTTTTTAACTTATAAGTCTGGTACTTTAGCTAGGATGGGTGGGAACAGCTGTTGGAGAACTGAGCGTGTATATGTGTGTATGTATGTCCATCTGTGTCTCTGTGCCTTCCCCTTCTTCACCTCCTCCTGCCTCCCCAACCCTCTCCATTTCATTAGTTTGAACTTCTTCACAGCATGGCAGATGGGTTCCATGAGGGAGCTTTCTAAGAGGACAAGCCTTACCATACCAGCACTTACGAAGCCTCTGTGTTCTTCATGTTCCAATGGCCATTGCTAATCACATGACTCAGTCCAGATTTAATATGAGAGTGGACTATACAGGGGCACCAATATGGGGAGGTAAGATTTCTTGAGTGCATCATAGTAACTGCCCACTGCATATATTACTCATAGATATGTAAATATCAGACAATATTAGAATACTAGTGCTCAGGGGTGGTGTGGAAGAAAGGGCAAGTAATCAGGTTTTTCCCTTAGGGTCCACATGGTGAATTGTCCTTCATCATATGGTTCAAATAGCCACACAATAGATTTTGCTGTGACCATGATTATCTTAATTTTAAACCAAAGATCTTGAATATAGGTGTTGGTTATGGCTCACTTTTTGAATATATAAATATATGTATGGTAGGTGTATTATCTTGAAATTATCTGCAGTACATTTCAGTTGTGGGTTAAGTAAAAAATAGTTGTTATCAGTTAAAATTTACAGATAACTTCTCCATATGTGTAATAACATCTCAGTAGATTTGAAATATGCTTTTAGGTGTTCTGCGGTCATATGATTCTGTGAGTAAAACAGTGAACATTATAGGGGGGCAAAACAATATAAGATTGTGCAATCTAGCTGGACAATAAGGCGTTAGTGATAGAGAAAAATAAAATTAATGTACTGACACATTGTACAAATACATTTTTCAAATGAGAGGATAGTTTTGAAAGAGTTGAAAGAGAGTATATGAAAGAGTGATAGTGAATTTTATACCATAATTCTGTTTTACTAAATTTTCATGGAAGGTTTGATTAGCTTTTGTAGTGTCAGTGTTTGATATCATAGTAGTTCCCCATAGTCACAGATTACCTTTCCATGATTTCAGTTATTCTCAGTCAACCTTGATTGAAAAATATTAAATGGAAAATACCAGAAATAAGCAATTCATAAATTTTAAAAATTTTATGCTATTCGGAGTTGCATGATGAAATCTCACTCCATCCTGCCCAGACATGAATCATACCTTTGTCCAGCATATCCTGCTGTCACTTAGTAGTCCTGTCTTGGTCATCAGATCGACTATTGCGGTATCACAGTGCTTGTGTTCAGGTAACCCTTGTTTTAGTTAATGGCCCTAAGAGTAGTGATGTTGGCAATTCAGATACGCCAAAAAGAAGCTGTAAGGAGTTCCTGTTGTGGTGCAGCAGGACACGAATCCAGTTAGGAACCGTGAGGTTGCAGGTTCAATCCCTGGTGTAGGTCACACACGTGGCTCGAGTTGCTGTAGCTATTGCTGTAGCTGTGGCCTGTAGCTCCAATTTGACCCCTAGTCTGGGAACTTCCATATGCCCCAGGTATGGCCCTAAAAAAAAAAAAAAAAGCTGTAAAGTGCTTCCTTTAAGTCAAAAGGTGCAAGTTTTTGGCTTAATAAGGGATGAAAAATATCATGCTAGGGTTACTAAGATCTATGATGGGAACAAATCTTCTATCTTCGAAGCTGTGAAGAAGGAGAAAGAAATTCATGATAGTTTTGCTCTTGCATCTCGAGTGGCAAAAGATAGGACCACATTGTATGATAGTGCTTAGTAAGAGGGAAAAGCATTCCTTTGTACAATAAGGTATTTTAAGAGATACATAACATTTATTACAGTATATTATTACACTTGTTCTATTTTATTATTTGTTATTCTTGATCTCTTGCTGTGTCTAATTTATAAATTAAACTTGATCATAGGTATCTATGTATGGGAAAAACAGTATATGTGGGATTTGGTACTAATTTGAGGTTTTAGGTATGCCTGGGAGTCTTGGAATGTATTCCCTGAGGATAAGAGAAGGACTACTGTGTAATTACGAGTGTATGCATAGATACATAGTGTTTTAGTGATAGAGGAAACTCTCATTGCACAGGTACAGAAGCAGACTCAGGTAGAGTGGCTTGCTTAAGGTCACATAGCTAAGTCTTGGTAGAACTGGGGCAGAATCCAGTACTCATGATGTTTCAGATAGGTTTAAATTTGAGTAATATTTATAATTAATTTTGAGGGGGAGGAAATGGTAAAGCAAAGACCCTTTATTGCATAATGATTTACTGCATTCTAGATACTTTACAGTGGTTATGTCATTTAATTCTCAAAAATAAACAATAAGAGATATTATCCACATTTTTATAGTTGAGAAAACTGAGTGATAGAACTGAAATTCAGGAATTACTTCCCATCATGGATCCGTGGAAACGAATCCAACTAGGAACCATGAGGTTGCGGGTTTGCTCCCTGGCCTCGCTCAGTGGGTTAAGGATCCAGTGTTGCTGTCAGCTGTGGTACAGGTTGCAGATGCAGCTCTGATCTGGCATTGCTGTGGCTCTGGCATAGGCCAGCAACAACAGCTCTGATTAGACCCCTAGCCTGGGAACCTCTGTATGCCACGGGTGTGGCCCTATAAAGACCAAAGACAAAAACAAACAAACAAACAAAAAAAAACCTGAAATTCAAAGGCAGATACTTCCCTTGTTCCTTTGCCTTGTCGGTTCCAGTACATACAATACACACATATATGTGCACCCATGCATAAGTCAGCATATCACAGGGCTGGCTAGTCCCTGGGTGTTGTGGACTGAATTATGTCTCCAAAATTCATAGGTTGAAGCCATAGCTGCCAATATGGCTGTATATGGAGACAGTACCTTTATGGAGCTAAATGAAGTGTAAGGGTGGATCCATAATTCAGTAGGACTGATGTTCTCATAAGAACAGGAAGAGGCAAACAGAAATGCACGTGCATAGAGAAAAGGCCATAAGAGTTCACCTACAAGCCAAGGAGAGATGCCTCATTAGAAGCCAGCTAACTCTTTTGGCACCTAATCTTAGACTCGGCCTCTAGAACTATGAGAAATTGCTGCTGTTTAAGTTGTCGACTGTGGAATTTTGTTAGGGCATCCAGAGCTGACTGATACACTGAGTAACTCTGCATCTTTGAAAAAGACTTTGGATAATTATGGAGCAGATTAAATGCACATTTGCTGCTTGAGAAAGAGTCTTCATTCCTATATTTTCTATTTTTCCTGATAGGGAAGAAAAACTTTGCTTATGCTTTACTTTTTGAGTTAGTGACTTACATCTTCTTTTTTGGCTATATATGTGTTGGAAGATGGAAAATATTTAAATGCATGTCTGATTTATCATAGTGTGTAAAGGTCCTACAGGTGACCATGAGTGGTAGCTGTAGAAAATTCTGTGGGTGAGACATTACTCTAACAAATTTTCTGTGTTCATTCTGTGTTTGTTGTTGGAACAGTCAGTGTTACTTTTAAAATTCCTTTCTCTTATATATCTGTTTCTAGCTAAAGAAAGAACATAGAGATACCGCTCAGCTCTTTTATTAAAGTCCTTATAGATATGACCCACTAGACTGTGTTCAGTTAAGATACTTATATAATAATTAGTAGAACATTCTCTCTCACCCATCCATATCTATCTACCTTGTCTAATCTAATTGTGTTTTCTTTCTTTTTTTTTTCCTTTTTCTTTTTTTTTTTTTGTCTTTAGTCTTTTCGGACCGTACTGGCAGCATATGGAGGTTCCCAGGTTAGGGGTCTGTGATTAGCTGCCAGCCCAGGCTATAGCCACAGCAGCGCCAGATCCGAGCTGTTTCTGTGACCTACCCCACAGCTCACAGCAACACCAGATCCTTAACCCACTGATCAAGGCCAGGGATTGAACCTGTGTCTTGATGGATACTAGTCAGATTTGTTTCTGCTGAACTATGACAGAAACTCCTAATTGTAAATTGTATTTTCATATTTAGTTATAAGAAATAATATAGAGGTGTATCCTTCAGCCATTTTTCCTTTTTAGGGCTGCACTTGCGGCACATGGAAGTTCCCAGGCTAGGGGTCAAATCAGAGTTAGAGCTGCCAGCCTACTCCATAGCTGCCACAGCAACAAGGGATCTGAGCCAAGCCGCATCTGTGACCTACACCACAGTTCATGGCTAAGCTGGATCTTTAACCCACTGAGCGAGGCCAGGGATCAAACCAGCAACCTCATGGTTCCTAGTCGGATTCGTTTCCTGCTGTGCCACAACGGGGTACTCCCCACCCATTTTTCCTCAGTAGCAACATCTGGTGGTATCACAACTGTGAACTGATTTCATTGATGTAATTCACTTATTCAGATTTCACCAGTTCTACATATACTCGTGTGTGTGTGTGTGTGTGTGTGTGTGTGTGTGTGGCGTGCATTTAAATCAGTGGCGTTTTACCACATGTATAGATTTGTGTAATCATCACCACTGTAAAGGTACCAAACAATTGCATTACCACCAGGGCTCTAAACTCACATTCCTTCATCCTCTAACCCCTGGCAACCACTATTCTTTTCTTCATTTAGTTGTTTCAAAAAGATTACATAAGTGTATTCATATAATATGTAACCTTTTGGGATAGCATTTGTCACTCAACACAATTTCGTCAAGATTCATCCACGTCAAGATTCATCCACATCGTTGCATGTATCAATATTTTGTTCTTTTTCATTGCCGATTAGTATGGATGTACTTTGGTTTGTTAAATCATTCACTCATTGCAGAACATTTGGGTAAATTCCAGTTTTGGCTGTTACAGGAAAAAAAAAAAACTGCTTTGAGCATTTATGTTTATGTTTTTGCATGAACATGTTTTCATTTTTGTAAGAGTGCAACTGCTGGATTGTGTGGCAATTGCATGTTTCAGTTTTAGAAGAAACTGCCAATCTGTTTTCTAGAGTGGCTGTAACCTTTTACATTCTCACCAATACTGCATGAGTTTGCAGAGAATTGACATCTTTACGATATTGGTCTGCAGCTTTTTTGTGCTATCTTTGTCTTTTTTCAGTATTTGAGTAACACTGGTCTCATAGTATGGGGTAGGACATGTTTCCTCCTTTTCTGCTCTTTGGAAGAGTTTGTGCATTATTGATTTTAATATTTGGTAGAATTCCCTGGTGAAAACATTTCAGTCTGAGATTATTTTTTTTGAGATTTAAAGTTATGAATTCATTTTTTAATGATTATAGGATTATAATTTATGATTATTTTATTTTGGTTGAGTTTGGAGGCTTTAAAGGAATTGATTCATTTCTTCTAATTTGTCTAATTTAGCAGCATAAACTTATTTGTATCATTTCCTAGTTAACCTTTTAATGACTGTAGAATATTCATAATACTCTTTCATTCCTGATACTTGAATTTGTAACCTTATCTCCTTTTGGTTTTGTCAGTCTTGCTAAAGTTTTATCAGTTTTATTTTTTTCAAAGGATTAGTTTTTTGTTGCATTAATTCCCCCCTGCCCCATGGTTTTGTTTTCAGTTTAATGATTTCTCTTATTTTTATTATTCCTTTTTTCTGGTTGCTTTGGGTTAGGTTTGCTCTTATTTTTCTAATTTCTTGAGCAAGGAATTAAAGATTACTGATTTGATGCCTTTTATTGTTGTTGTTTATTAAAATAAGCGTTTAATACTATACCTTTCCCTCTTGGCACTTCTTTAGCCATATTCTGCATCTTTTAACATGCCTTTTTATTATCTTTCAGTTCTGTGTTTCTTTTTTTAACTTTGAGACTTTTTGACTCTCGGATTATTTAGAAATGTGTTCTAAGTGTTTTAAGATTTAACAATTGTCTTTCTGTTTTTGATTTCTAGAGTCCATTATGGTCAGAGAATATACCCTTACGACTTTAGTACTTTTAAACTTGTAGAGGTTGGTTTTATAGTCCAGGATATGGTCTGTCTTGGTGAATGTTCCATGGATTCATGAGAAAATGTGTATTTGGCTGTTTTTGGTGGAATGTTCTATGTCAGATAATTTTTTTTTTACCTTTTATTTGTTTTTTCCACTGTACAGCATGGTGACCCAGTTATACATGTATACATTCTTTTTTCGCACATTATCATGCCCCATCATAAGTGACTAGACATAGTTTCCAGTGCTACACAGCAGGATCTCATTACTAATCCGTTCTGAAGGTAATACTATGCATCTATTAACTCCAAGCTCCCAGTCCATTCCACTCCCTCTCTCTCCCTCATGGCAACCACAAGTTTATTCTCCAAGTCCATGATTTTCTTTTCTGTGGAAAGATTCATTTGTGCCATATATTAGATTCCAGATATAAGCGATATCATATTGTATTTGTCTTTTTCTTTCCTACTTACTTCACTCAGTATGAGAGTCTAGTTCCATCCATGTTGCTGCAAAGGGTATTATTTTGTTCTTTTTTTTTGGCTGAGTAGGATCTTCTATTCCAATCATCTGCCAATGAACATTTGGGTTGTTTCCATGTCTTGGCTATTGTGACTAGTACTGCAATGAACATTCAGGTGCATGTGTCTTTTTTAAGGAAGGTTTTGTCTGGATATATACCCAAGAGTGGGGTTGCTGGGTTATATGGTAGGTCTATGTATAGATTTCTAAGGTACCTTCATACTGTTGTCCATAGTGGTTGTACCAGCTACATTCCCACCCACAGTGCAGGAGGGTTCCCTTTTCTCCACACGCCCTCCAGCATTTGTTCTTTGTGGACTTACGAATGACGGCCATTCTGACTGGTGTAAAGTGGTATCTCATGGTAGTTTTACTTGCATTTCTCTAATAATCAGGGATGTTGAGCATTTTTTCATGTGCTGGTTGGCCATCTGTATATCTTCTTTGGAGAAATGTCTATTCAGGTCCTTTGCCCATTATTCAATTGAGTTGTTGGCTTTTTTGCCTTTGAGTTGCATGCAAATCAGAGAAACCAGAGCACATCCTCGCACCATGCACAAAAATAAGCTCAAAATGGCTGAAAGACAAATATAAGACAAGACACCATCAAACTCCTGGAAGAGAACATAGGCAAAACATTCTCTGACACCAACCTTACAAATGTTTTCTCAGGTCAGTCTTCCAAAGCAACAGAAATAAACCAAAAATAAATCAATGGAACCTAATCAAACTGACAAGCTTTTGCACAGCAAAGGAAACCAAAAGGAAAACAAAAAGACCACTTACAGAATGGGAGAAAACAACTTCAAATGATACAACTGACAAGGGCTTAATCTCTGAAATATACAGACAGCTTATACAACTATTAGATATTTTTGTTTGAATGTGGTGTTCAGAACTTTTAAATCTTTGTTCATTTTCTCTTTATTGTGAGTCTGTGAGAGTGAAGTCTTGACATTCCCAACTATAACTGTGAATTTGTCTCTATTTTTCAACTCTTATTGTTTTCGTTTCATGTATTTTGGAGCTCTGTGGTTTGGTGTATATACTTTTAGGATTGTTGTATATTTCTGGTGGATAGTTTCTTTTATCATGATGTAATTTCTTTTTGTCTCTAGCAAATATTACTTCATCCGTTTGACTTCAAATGAGTTCTGAGTCCCCCATCATTTTGCTTTTCACATGTCTTATTTTAAGTGATCTGATTATAGAGAGCATATAGTTGGTTCTCACCTCCACCCCCAAGCCCACACTGCTCATCTGCCCTTATTTGGTGTGTTTTAAATATTTACAGTTATAATAATTATTGATATGTTAGGGCTTAAGTGTGCCTTCTCTTTCTCATTTCTCTGCCTCTCTGTTCTTGCTTTCCCTTGGGTTATTTGAACATTTGTTAGGATTTCATCATGATATATTACAGTGATATTTATATCACTTTGTAGATATTAAAAAATATGTGTGTAATTTACTGCAGTCTGTAGGTATAAGCATTTTATTAATTCAAACGAAGTGGGGAAACTATTCTTCCACTTATCTCCCTTTACCTTCCCACTTTGACTATTTCTTCTGCATACACTGAGTAGCTTTTCAGATGGTATTAATATTTTTGTTATCGTAGAATATACATTATGTAAAACTTATCATTTTAATCATTTTTAGGGTATAGTTCTGTGGTCTGAAGTGCATACACATTGTTGTTCAACCATTACCACCACCTACCTCCAGAACTTTTCCATCTTCCCCAACTGAAACTCTGTACCCTTTAGACACTAACTCTCCTTTCCCTTTTTCCTCAGCTCCTGGCAACCACCATTTTACTTTTTGTTTCTATGAATTTGACTCCTCTAAGTACCTTACATAAATGGCATCATGGAATATTTTCCTTTTGTAACTGACTTATTTCATTTAGCATGTCTTGAAGGTTCATCTATGTTGCAGCATTTGTCAGAACTTTGTTTTTAATTAGGTCTGAGTACTACTCTAGCCTTACACCACGTTTTTATTCACTCAGCCATCGATGGACACTTGGGTCCCTTCCCCTTTTTGACTGTTGTGATTAATGCTGTTTGAACATAGTGTAAGTATCTGTTTTAGTCATTTCTTTCATTTTAGGGGTATACCTAGAAGTGGAATTTTTGGATCATAGAGGACTTAATTCTGTGTTTCAGTTTTTGAGGAATTAGGATAGCATTTTTGATAGCATCTATACCATTTTGTAGCCTCAGTAGCAAGTATGAGGGTTCTAATTGTTTCATATCCTCACTATCACTTGTATTATCTGAGTTGGTTATTTATTTATTTATTTATTTGCTTTTTTAGGGCTGCACTAGTGGCATATAGAAGTTCCAGGCTAGGGGTTGAATAGGGGCTACAGCTGCTGGCCTACACCACAGCCACAGCAACACTGAATCTGAGCCGTGTCTGTGACCTATACTACAGTTCCAGCAGTGCCAGATCCCCGACCCACTGAGTGAGGCCAGGGATGGAATCTGCATCCTCATGGATATTAGTTGGATTCATTTGCACTGTGTCACAACGGGAACTCCTTTTTTTTTTTTTTTTTTGATGATGATAGCTATCCTTTGGGTATGAAATTGTATCTCATTGTGGTTTTGACTTGCATTTTCCTAATGAGTAGTGATGTTGAGCATGTTTTCATGTACTGAGTGTCCGTTAGTATATATTATTTGGAGAAATGTCTTTTGTCATTTTTGGCTCCCCTGTGGCATATGTTGCTCCTGATCTAGGGATCAGATCTGAGCCACAGTTGCAGCTGCGGCAATGCTGGATCCCTAACCCACTATGCAAGGCTGCCCATGTTCAAGGCTGCCAAGACACTATTAGTCTCATTGCACCACAGTGGGAGCTCTTGCCCATTTTTTAAAAATCAACTTGTTTGTTTTTGTTGAGTTGTAGGTGTTCTTTATATATTCTGGATTATCAGTTTCTTTTTCAGATAAGTGGTTTATAAACATTTTCTCCTGTTGTGAAGGGTTGATTGTTCATTATTGACAGTCTTTTGATATAGAAGTTTATTAATTTTGATGAACTCAAGCTTAGCGAATTTTTTTGCCTCTGAAATTTTTATTTTGTTCATTTGCTATGATTTTAAAATCTTTTGAGTAAGAGAGTAGTCTGTTGAATCTATTATATTTATTCATATTTTTGCTTTCCCCATTGTTCTTTCTTCTTTCCTGTCATTCCAAAGTCCTTTTTATCACTTGAAAACTTTCCTTAGCCATTCTCGAAGGATAGTCTGCTATCTGACAGATTCTTTTAGTTTTCCTTTCTCTTCTATGTCTTTATTTCTGCTTTATTTCTGAGAGATAATTCTGTTAGATATAGAAATCATGGTTGACAGTTCTTTTCTTTCAGTGCTTTTGAAATTTTTTTGTTACTGTCTTCTGACCTTTGTGGTTTCAGATGAGAAAATGGCTGCAATTGAGTTGGTGTTCCCCTGTAGGCAGTGCATCCTTTCTCTGTGATTGCTTTCAAGATTTTTCTTTGTCTTTGTTCATAGATAATATGTCAAGCTGTAACTTCTCTGGGTTTACTTGTTTGTGGTTTGCTCATTTGAATCTGTAAGTTTATGTCTTCCTTCAACTTTGAAAGTTTTCAGCCATTTGTTGAAGATTCTACAACTCACTCTTTTTTTTTTTTTTCTTGTAACTCTAATGATATGGACTTGGGTCTTTTATTATTGTCCCATCTTTCTGTGAGACCATGTTATTTTCTTTTCAGTGATTTTTCTATTTTTTTTCAGATTGAGTAAATTCTGTTGATCTGTCTTCAACTTCACTGATTCTGTTCTCTACTATTCTATTACTACTATTGTCAATAGTAATAATTCCTACTATTGAGCCCATCTAATAAGTTTTTGTTTTTCTTGCTTATTGTAGTTTTCAGTTCTTTAATTTTTTTAATAGTTTTTATTTCTTAGCTTATATTTTGTCTGTTTCAAGAGAATTTGTGATTCACTGATCAAGATTTTTTTTTTTTTTTTGGCTGCACCAACAGTATGTGGAAATTCCTGGGCCAGAGACTGGGCCAGAAATCAAACCCACACTTCTTGGGCTGCTGCCGTGATAACACTGGATCCTTAACCTGCCGTACTACAAGAGAACTCTGTTGGGAGATTTTTTTTATGATGGCTGCTTTAAAATCTTTTTCAGATGATTCAAATATCTAATTTGTGTCAGTGTTGGCATATGTTGATGATTGTCTTTTTTCCTCATTCAAGTAATGATTTTCTTGGTTCTTAGTATGATGGGTATGTTCCCTAGGTATGATGGATGTATTTACTACAGAAAATTTGGAAACCATTGGAACATACAAAGAAGAAAAAAAATCACTTTTTTATTGACGAAGTCTCCTTTAAATTTTTTATGTATACTCCATAACACTTATCCAAAGAAAATATGTCAGTTATACCTTGAGATATGATAGTGCACGTTTCATTCCAGACTACTGTAGTGAAGTGAACATTGCAATAAAGCGAGTGACACAAACTTTTTGGTATCCTTGTGCATATTAAGATCAAACTGTTTATACTCTATTATAGTGTCTGTTAAGTGTGCAGTAGTGTTCTAAACAAGTATATAAACCTTTATTTAAAAATACTTTATGCTAAAAACAGTATTAACCATTATCTGAACCTTCAGTGAGTCGTAGTGTGTGGGGGGATAACGTCAGATCACCAAGCACCATAACAAATATAATAATAATGTAAAAGTTTGAAATACTGTGAGAATTAGCAAAATATGATACAGAGACACAAAATGAGCAAATGCTGTTGAAAAAATGGTGCTGATAGACTTGCTCACTATAGGGTTACTAGAGTCCTTTAATTTGTAAAAAACACAGTTATCTGTGAAGCACAGTAATAGTTTAGTAAATTCTTTAATTCTTTAGTAAAGCACAATAAAATGAGATATGCCTGTATATATTCCCATTCCCCCCAAATATAATTGTAGCTAACACTTTCACATGTGAGGAAATAGAGGTAAGCAGAGTTTTAGGTAATTTTCCCAGGTCACAAAACTACCAGAAGATTCAAACCCAAACTTTTGATGCCCAGGTCTATACTTTTAACCATTGTGAAACACTCACTCTTACTCTTTTTTTTTTTTTGCCTTTACCACTTGTGAAAAATTCCTTCGATAGGAGAACAAACTTATCTTAGGAGAGATAATAGATTAATAGCCTTTTGAAGATATTTCGGATAGTGTTTAAGTGGTTCAATACATATATCTATAGATAATTAAATGTGTTTAGCTACAGATATATACGTGCATTTTGCAAGATTACCGTAGATAGTAGAGAAAGCAGTTTTGATGCCTCTATGCATTTGCTTATGGATATTTAAATAAATAAATGCCTTCTTATATTTGAATGGAAGGTGGTAATAGGCTTTCTTTTTTCTTTTTATAGGTTTTTAATCTTCCTTCAAAAGAACTTTTTTAAATTTTTTGAAAGTAAATGATTATTAGCTTCCTTACTCATTTCTTGAGCCACAAATTGTGTAGAAATTCTTCCAAACATTGTGTCACTTAAGTGACTAGAGGGTCACTCAGCACATAATATGTAGTAAGCTTGGTTGTTTACCCATAACATTGAGTTTTAGGGTAGCTGCCTAAGCATGGATTTTTGGGGAAATTCCTAATCACCGGGTTAAATAGTGATTATATGGTGGTTTAGGAATAACTTGCTGCATTTCAGTTTTCACCTAAGAGAACTAATCCATGTGTCTAGAGTGCATTTCTCTGTGTGTGTACTTAAGGGACATAGCAATGATCAGGTGATGGTAAGAGAAAATAAATTTTCAGTATTTCTTTGGAATCCTATTAGAATTCTCTGCATTTGTCATTCTGGCAGCTAAAAATGAGTAAATGATGTAGTTGATGTTTGCTTTTAGTCTTTCATGGCATTCAGGAAAAAGGAGGACACTGTCAGGGGACTGTATCCTCCAGTTCACATTAGAATTCGTGAATATTTTCCACAGAGTATTTTCCTCATGAAGCCTTTTTTTAAAAAATAATTATAAAAGTGAGTAGTATTTAAAGTAGCTAGCAATTTTATTTTGACACTTTTTTTGGGACTTATTTAACTTGATAAAATATTGTAGTGTCAAAAATCATACAAAGTCTTAGTGTGCTGTGGAGAAATAGTACTTTTTAATAAATTAAAATTAGTTTTTATGAAATGGTTTTGTTTGCCTAGTGCACAGGGCCTGTGAGAACATGCAGTAGAAGAGAACTTGAAATACACTAGCTAGCAGGTGCATCTTGGTATGCTTTGCATGAGCTTGAGCATTGTCCTATAGATATGTGGAATCCATAGAATGCAATCTTTTTCTTAACTTTTTAACACTTTTTAAAAAAGATGTCAGCAATATGCCTTTCTTTTTCTCCTTTCCCCACTTCAATGTGATCATTTTTTTTTCTTTCTTTTTTCTTTTTTTTGGGGGGGTCGTTTTTAGGGCTGCACCTGCGGCATATGGAGATTCGCAGGCTGGAGGTCTAATTGGAGCTACAGCTGCTGGCCTATGCCACAGCTGCTGCAGTGTGGGATCCGAGCTGCATCTGCAACCTACACCACAGCTCACAGCAACACTGG
Organism: Phacochoerus africanus; assembly: GCF_016906955.1. NCBI lineage: Eukaryota > Metazoa > Chordata > Mammalia > Artiodactyla > Suidae > Phacochoerus > Phacochoerus africanus. Next base: position 94,963,055 of record NC_062547.1, read on the forward strand.
ATCCTTAACTCCCTGAGTGAGGCCAGGGATTGAACCTGCAACCTCATGGTTCCTAGTTGGAATTGTTTCTGCGGCACCATGACAGAAAGTCCTTTTTTTTCATTTTTTAAAGTTTTATTGAAGTATAGTTGATTTACAGTGTTGTGATAATTTTTTTTGTACAGCAAAGTGATTCAGTCATACATATACATACATCCATTCTTTTTCAGATTCTTCTCCCACATAGACCATCACAGAATTTTGAGTAGAGTTCCCTGTACAGCAGGTCCTGGTTGGCCAGTCATTCTGTATACCACAGTGTGCATATGCCAGTCCTAAACCCCCAGTCCATCCCTTAACCCTCTTGTCCTCTTTGGTAACCATTAGTTTTTTTTTTCAAAGTCTGTAATTGTGTTTGTGTTCTGCAAATATATTCATTTGTATCCTCTTTTTTAAAGATTCCACATATAAGTGATATCATATAATGTGTGTCTTTCACTGTCCACGTAACCTCACTTAGTGTGATAATCTCTAGGTCCATCCATGTTGCTATAAATGACATTATTTCATTCTTTTTTATGGCTGAGTAATATTCCATTCTATATATGTACTACATCTTTATCCATTCCTCTTTCAGTGGACATTTACGTTGCTTACATGTCTTGGTCAACGTAAATACTGCTTCAGTGAACACTGGGGTGCACATACCTTTTCAAATTATAGTTTTCTCCAAATCCATGCCCAGGAGTGGGATTGCTGGATCTTATGGTAGTTCTGTTTTTAGTTTTTTTTTTTTTTTTTTTTTTGAGGAGACTCCACTACTATTTTCATAGTAGTTGTACCAGTTTACATTCCTACTAACAGTGTAAAAGTGTTCCCTTTTCTACGCACCCTCCCCAGCATTTATGCACAGAAGGGGAGAAAATATTTGCAACTGATGCAGCTGATAAGGGATTAACCTCCAAAATATACAAACAACTCATGCAGCTCAATATCAAAAAAACAAACAACCCAGTCAAAAAAATGGGCAAAAGACCTTAAATAGAGATTTCTCCAAAGAAGACATACAAAAAAAAAAAAAGAAATCCCAAAAAACAAAAAAATGCCTGAAAAGATGTTCAGCATTGTTAATTATTAGAGAAAATTCAAGTCAGAACTTCGGTGAGGTACCACCTTAGATCAACCAGAATGGCCATCATCAAAAAATCTACAAACACTAAATGTAATCATTTACTTTGATGGTTCTTTTCTACTTCTTAAATTGTTTTAGAATCTCACTTTAAGAAACATTTCCAGTGACTTCAAACTGTCATTTTCTCTTCCCTTCTATTGGGGTAGTCTATTAATTTTTTCCCTGAAAATGTGCCCCTGATCTCTTTCTCTGCCAATTTATCAGTGGTTTGCAAATTTTTCTTGTTTCATGCAAGTAAAAATTAAGGAATTTATTACACAATGTGACAGGACTTGTGCATGTGTAAATACAGAAAAAATAACCAAAATGGCATGAAAAACATCCTTTTAAATTACTACTTATGATACTTTGTGTTGTCTTTCTAACTCTGTTGTATTCTACTTTAAAAAACAAAACAAAAACCCCCAGAAATACTGGTAGAAAGTAAATTGAAATGGAGATTCTCAGCGTTTGAAAAACTGCCTTATATTACTGCCAGCATGATTTTGTACACTCTCTTGACAACTATCCATAAGTCTCCATTGTCCAAGAGAGTAGTGGCTCTCAATCCCAATTTTGATGATGACTTACCAAAAGAAATAGATTTTATGTCTGTGACCCAGCACACAAATATAAACTAATATATATAACAGAAACAAACGCTTAATGAAATAGTACTTGTCCTTACTACCTGTGATGCACTCTGTTTTACTCTTCTGTCCCATTTCACTTAATCGAAAAAAAAAAATACTGGTTGTGACCTACTAAATTGATTTCTTAACCCAATAGCTTGAGACCTGCAGGTTGAGACAAAAGAATTAAACCTTTAGTGTAACACACATTGCTGTTTGCACTAGTCTCCAGTGTTTTATTTTTCATCAATATTATACTGTGTATTCCTTAAACTTGCCGTGTTGTTTTCTGACTCTACTATTTATTCTGTCTGGGGTGCCCTTCTCTCTACCTTGTGTGACAGACGTCATTCATTCTTCTGAATATAGCTATGATCTTAATGAAGGTGCACAATGACAAAAAGTTTTCTTCTTAAGCAGTGGCTACAGTGATCTCATCAAACAAACTTCAAAAGAAATGTTTTCTTAGAGAATTAAACCACACAATCTCAACTAAATTAACATGTGATGAATTAAATATGCTTTCTGTTTAGAAAGATCTGACATACACCAGTTGGAAGTATTGACATAAAGAATGGGGATTGTAGCAAGTGACATAGTTGAAATGGACTCATAAAATGGAGCCTTATTAAGGATAAATGTGTCATCGACTAAGTTCAAGATTGTGGACTTTTTTAATAGAAAAATTATTGTAGTTTGTTTTAGTCACTTGGGAACTTTGTTAGAATAGATCAACAATCTTGATTCCAGTCTATTTTTGAAACTTGACCGATTTGAATTTGACTATCAGCAGACCCTGGAGAAGTCACCTTGGCTATTGCTACTTTATGAAGTCTCTTGACAGACAGCAAATGAGTTCTGCCTAGCCCCTTACTCTTTGGTTTCACTGTTTTTACAGTGATCTTTTCAAATTAAGAACTGGGAGGATGCATATCATGAAATGTGTTGAATTTAATTATAAAGGTGATGGATAATTAATAGGAATGCTATTTGAATATAATGGTAAATCCTTGTTGACTGGCTTAGAGGAGTATTGTTTTTTTTTTTTAAATCAAAATTTTTAAGGTAATAAACTTAATTTTTTATAGCAATTTAAAGGAAACTTTGAGGAAAAAGTATAGAATTCTCACATAGTCCCTAACCCCACACATGTACAACCTCTCCCATCTTCATCCCACAGCACAGTAGTGCATTTGTTACAATTGAATAACCTACATTAACACATGATTATTAACTCAAAGTTCATGATTTATATTAGGATACTCTTGGTGTTGTACATTTTATGGGTTTTGATAAATGTAAATAAAATGTGCCCACCACTGTAGTAACATAAAGAATAGTTTCATTGCCTGTTCTGTCTATTCATTCTTCTCCTCCCCCTACCCCCCAACCTCTGGCAATCTTTTTACTATCCTCATAGTTTCACCTTTTGCAGAATGCCATATAGTTGGATTCCTACAGTATACAGCCTTTTCAGTTTAGCTTCTTATACTTAGTAATAGGTACTTAAGGTTCCTGTATGTCTTTTCTTTCTTTCTTTCTTTCTTTTTTTTTGTCTTTTTGCCATTTCTAGGGCCGTTCCGCGGCACATGGAGGTTCCCAGGCTAGGGGTCAAATCGGAGCTGTAGCCTCCGGCCTATGCCAGAGCCGCAGCAACACGGGATCCGAGCCGCATCTGCAACCCACACCACAGCTCACGGCAACGCTGGATGGTTAACCCACTGAGCAAGGGCAGGGACCGAACCCACAACCTCATGGTTCCTAGAGAGATTCGTTAACCACTGCGCCACGACGGGAACTCCCTGTATGTCTCTTCATTGCTTGATAGTTCATCTCTTTTTACTGCTGAGTATTTTTACATTCATTGTCTAGATGTACCTCATTTAATTTATCCCTTCTACTGAAGGACATCTGTGTTGCTTCCATCTTTTGGCAGTTATAAATCTACTATAAACATCTGTGCACAGATTTTTGTATGGACCTAAGTTTTCAGTTTATTTGGGAAAATACCAAGAAGCATAATTACTTGCTTGTATGGTAAAGAGTATGTACAGTTTGACCATCAATGAATGAAAATTTCTGTTATTCCCCAGTCAGACCAGCATTTGTTGATCCAGATTTTGGCCATTCCAATAGATGTCAGTCCCTTGGTAAATGTCTCTTGTGAATATTTTCTCCTAGTCTGTGGCTCACCTTCTAATTCTCTTGACAATGTTTCACAGAGCAGAATGTTGAATTTTAATGAAGTTTAGCTTACCTTTTATTTCTTTTAATGCCTGTTGTATTTTGAAAGTTATCACAATATTCAAGGTCATTTAGATTTTCACCTGTTATCTTCTAGGAGTTATGTAGTTTTGTGCTTATTTAGGTTTGTGAACCATTTTGAGTTAATTTTGGAAAGCATTTGTTTCTAGATTTTTTTTTTTTTTTGCATTTGAATGTCCAGTTGTTCCAGCATTGTTTGTTGAAAATACTGTCTTTCCCCCATTGCATTACTTTTGTTCCTTTGTTGAAGATGATTTTTGGCTATATTTTATGGGTCTGGAACTGGGCTTTGTTTTGTTTTCATTAATGTATTTGTCTGTCTGTTCTTTGGCCAATACCATCCTGTCTGGATAACTGGCTTTGTAGTAAATTTCGAAATAATAATGTAGATTTTGAAATAATAATAATAATAATGTCTGACTTTGTTCTTCTCTTTCGATATTGAGTTAGCTATACTAGCTAGGTCATTTGCCTCTCCATATGAGCTTTAGAATTAATTTGTTGATACTCATAAAACTAACTTCCTGGGGTTTTGATTGAGATTTCCTAGAATGTAGATAAAGTTAGGCAGAAATGACATTTTGACAGTCTTGAGTCTGCCTATCTATGGACATGGAATAGCTCTCTATTTATTTATTTATTTATTTATTTATTTTTTATTTTCCCACTGTACAGCAAGGGGGTCAGGTTATCCTTACATGTATACATTACAATTACATTTTTCCCCCAGCCTTTCTTCTGTTGCAACATGAGTATCTAGACAAAGTTCTCAATGCTATTCAGCAGGGTCTCCTTGTAAATCTATTCTAAGTTGTGTCTGATAAGCCCAAGCTCCCGATCCCTCCCATCAGGCAGCCACAAGTCTCTTCTCCAAGTCCATGATTTTCTTTTCTGAGGAGATGTTCATTTGTGCTGGATATTAGATTCCAGTTATAAGTGATATCATATGGTACTTGTCTTTGTCTTTCTGGCTCATTTCACTCAGTATGAGATTCTCTAGTTCCATCCATGTTGCTGCAAATGGCATTATGTCATTCTTTTTTATGGCTGAGGAGTATTCCATTGTGTATATATACCACCTCTTCCGAATCCAATCATCTGTCGATGGACATTTGGGTTGTTTCCATGTCCTGGCTATTGTGAATAGTGCCGCAGTGAACATGCGGGTGCACGTGTCTCTTTTAAGTAGAGTTTTGTCCGGATAGATGCCCAAGAGTGGGATTGCGGGGTCACATGGAAGGTCTGTGTATAGATTTCTAAGGTATCTCCAAACTGTTCTCCATAGTGGCTGTACCAGTTTACATTCCCACCAACAGTGCAGGAGGGTTCCTTTTTCTCCACAGCCCCTCCAGCACTTGTTATTTGTGGATTTATTAATGATGGCCATTCTGACTGGTGTGAGGTGATATCTCATGGTAGTTTTGATTTGCATTTCTCTTATAACCAGCGATGTTGAGCATTTTTTCATGTGTTTGTTGGCCATCTGTATATCTTCTTTGGAGAAATGTCTATTCAGGTCTTTTGCCCATTTTTCCATTGATTGATTGGCTTTTTTGCTTTTGGGTTGTATAAGTTGTTTATATATTCTAGAGATTAAGCCCTTGCCGGTTGCATCATTTGAAACTGTTTTCTCCCATTCTGTAAGTTGTCTTTTTGTTTTCTTTTGGGTTTCCTTTGCTGTGCAAAAGCTTTTCAGTTTGATGAGGTCCCATGGGTTTATTTTTGCTCTAATTTCTATTGCTTTGGGAGACTGACCTGAGAAAATATTCATGATGTTGATGTCAGAGAGTGTTTTGCCTATGTTTTCTTCTAGGAGTTTGATGGTGTCCTGTTGTATATTTAAGTCTTTCAGCCATTTGGAGTTTATTTTTGTGCATGGTGTGAGGGTGTGTTCTAGTTTCATTGCTTTGCATGCAGCTGTCCAGGTTTCCCAGCAATGCTTGCTGAATAGACCTTCTTTTTCCCATTTTATGTTCTTGCCTCCCTTGTCAAAAATTAATTGACCATAGGTGTTAGGGTTTATTTCCGGGTTCTCTATTCTGTTCCATTGGTCTGTCTGTCTGTTTTGATACCAGTACCACACTGTCTTGATGACTTTGGCTTTGTAGTATTTCTTGAAGTCTGGGAGAGTGATGCCTCCTGCTTGGTTTTTGTTTCTCAGGATTGCTTTGGCGATTCTGGGTCTTTTGTTGTTCCATAGAAATGTTTGGATTGTTTGTTCTAGTTCTGTGAAAAATGTCCTGGGTCATTTGATAGGGATTGCATTGAATCTGTAGATTGCTTTGGGTAGTATGGCCATTTTTACAATATTGATTTTCCCAATCCAGGAACGTGGAATATCTTTCCATTTCTTTACATCTTCTTTGATTTCTTTGATTAAAGTTTTATAGTTCCTGGCATATAGGTCCTTTACCTCCTTGGTCAGGTGTATTCCGAGGTATTTGATTTTGTGAGGTGCAATTTTAAAAGGTATTATATTTTTGTATTCCTTTTCTAATAGTTCATTGCTGGTATACAGAAATGCAACTGACTTCTGAATGTTCATCTTATATCCTGCTACTTTGCTGAATTTATGAATCAGTTCAAGTAGTTTTGGGGTTGAGTCCTTAGGGTTTTCTGTGTATAGTGTCATGTCATCTGCATACAGTGACAGTTTTATCTCTTCTCTTCCTATATGGATGCCATTTATTTCTTTTGTTTGTCTAATTGCTGTGGCTAGGACTTCCAAAACTATGTTGAAGAGCAGTGGTGAGAGTGGGCATCCCTGTCTTGTTCCAGATTTGAGTGAGAAGGCTTTCAGTTTTTCCCCATTGAGTATTATATTTGCTGTGGGTTTATCATAAATGGCTTTGATTCTATTCAGGAATGTTCCCTCTATACCCACTTTGGCGAGGGTCTTGATCATGAATGGATGCACAAAGCTAATCTCAATAAATTTAGGAGCACAGAAATTATCTCAAGTATCTTCTCTGACCACAATGCCATGAAATTAGAAATCAACCATGGGAAAAGGAAAGAGAAAAAACCTACTGCATGGAGACTAAACAACATGCTACTAAAAAACCAATGGGTCAATGAGGAAATCAAGTAGGAAATTAAAAACTACCTTGAAACAAATGATAATGAAGACAACCGCTCAAAATCTATGGGATGCTGCGAAAGCAGTGCTCAGAGGGAAATTTATAGCAATACAGGCCTTTCTCAAAAAAGAAGAAAGATCCCAAATTGACAACTTAACCCTCCACCTAAATGAATTAGAAAAAGAAGAACAAAAAAGTCCTAAAGTCAGCAGAAGGAAGGAAAAGATCAAAGAAGAAATCAATAAAATAGAGACTCAAAAAACAATAGAGAAAATTAATAAAACCAAGAGCTGCTTCTTTGAAAAGGTAAACAAAATTGACAAACCCCTGGCCAGACTCACTAAAAAGAGGAGAGAAAGAACCCAAATAACCAAAATTATAAATGAAAAAGGAGCTCTCCATTTATTTAGTTCTTTCTTGATTTTGCTTATCAGAGTTTTGTAGTTTTCCTCAGACCTTGTTTTATTAGATTTATACCTGAGTTTTTAGTATTTTTGAGTGCTAATATAAATGGTAATTTAAAATTAAATTTAAAATTCTACTTGTTTATAGCTTGTATATAGGAAAGCTATTGGCTTCTGCATATTAACCTTGTATCCCCAAATCTTGCTGTAATATAATCTCTTTAATATTTTGGAGTGCTAATATAAATGGTAATTTAAAATTAAAATTAAATTTAAAAATTCCACTTGTTTATAGCTTGTTGTATATAGGAAACCTATTGGCTTCTGCTTATTAATCTTGTATCCCAAAATCTTGTTATAATCTCCTGTTAGTTGTAGCAGTTTTTTGTTGATTCATTTAGGTTTTCTTCATAGGCAATCATGTCATATGCAAACAGTGACAGATTTCTTTCTTCCAATTTTAAGCCTTTTCCTTTTCTTGGGTAATGTATCAATACTTCCAGTAAAATAATGAAAAAAGTGATGTGAAAAGACATCCTTGACTTGTTTCCAATTTTAGTGGAAAGTTTTAATTTTCTCACCATTGAGTATGGTGTCACTTTAAAGTTTTGAAATCTTTTTTTTTTTGTCTTTTGTTGTTGTTGTTGCTATTTCTTGGGCCACACCCGCGGCATATAGAGGTTCCCAGGCTAGGGGTCCAATCGGAGCTGTAGCCACCGGCCTATGCCAGAGCCACAGCAACGCGGGATCCGAGCCGCGTCTGCAACCTACACCGCAGCTCACGGCAACACCAGATCGTTAACCCACCGAGCAAGGGCAGGGACCGAACCCGCAACCTCATGGTTCCTAGTCGGATTCGTTAACCACTGTGCCACAACGGGAACTCCTAAAGTTGTGAAATCTTTATCAAGTCAAGGAAGTTACTCCGTGTTTTCTAGATTTTTGAGTGTTTCTCTTAGCATTAATGGGTGTCGGATTTTGTCAGATGTTTTTTCTGCTTCTGTTTATATGATCATTTTTTTCCCTTTTTTAGCTTGTTGATATGATGGATTACATTAATTTTCAAATGTTGGGGAAATTCCTGTTGTGGCTCAGTGGAAGTGAATCTGACTAGCATTCATGAGGATGGAGGTTCAATCCATAGCCTTGCTCAAGGGTCAATGATCCGGCGTTGTTGTGAGCTGTGGTGTAGATTGCAGACGTGGCTCGGATCTGGTGTGACTGTGGCATAGGCCAGCAGCTACAGCTCCGATTCGACTCCTAGCCTCTGGACCTCCATATACTTCATGGGTGCGGCCCTAAAAGAAAAAATTTTCAAATGTTGAACCAACATGGCGTACTTGGGCTAAATTTCACTTTGTCATGGTACATAATTATTTTTACACAGTGTTGGGTTTGACTTACTAATACTTTGTTGAGGAGTACATGTATTCATGAGATAGTGGTCTGCAGTTTTCTTGTAATTTGTCTGGTTTTGGTGTTAGGACAATGCTGGCCTCATAGAAAGAGTACGTATTCCCTTTACTTCTATCTTCTGGAAGAGATTGTAGAAAATTGTTAAAATTTCTTCCTTTGATGTTTGGTAGAATTCACCAATGAACCCATCTAGGCTTGGTGCTTTTTGTAATTGGAGGTCACTAATCATTGACTCAGTTTCTTTAATAGATGTAAGCCTGTTCATATCATCTATTTCTTCTGTGTGAGTTTTGGCAAATTGTGTTTTTCACAGAATTGATCCATTTAATCTAGGCTATCATATTTGTGGGTAAAGTGTTCCTTTATCCTTTTAATGTCCTGGGGATTAGTCATGATATCCCATCTTTAATTTCTGATATCAGTGATTTGTGTATTTTTTCTTTTTTTCTTAGCCTGGGTAGAGGTTTATAGCCTTATTGATCTCAAAGAACCAGCCTTTGGATTCACTGATTTTTTTTTTCTTTTGACTTCCTGTTTTCAATTTCAGAAAACTGAGTTTTGTTCTAATTTTTATTATTTATTTTCTTCTTATAAATTTGCTCTTCTTTTTCTGGTTTCCTAACATGGAAACTGAGGTTATTGATTTTATATCTTTTCTCACTTAAGCATTTAGTGCTATAAATTTCCTTCTAATGATTGTTTATCCTACATCCCACAAATTTATTAAGTTATATATTCGTTTGGTTAAAACTATTTAAATTTTTTGAGATTTCTTTGATGCATGTGTTATTTGTGTGTTGTTTAATCTCCAAGCATTTTGGAATTTTTGTGCTGTTATTAATTCTCTTTTTAATTCCATTGTTGTATATGATATTGGATGATCTCTATTTTATGAGGCATTTTTTTTTTTTTTTGTCTGTTGTTGTTGTTGTTGTTGCTATTTCTTGGGCCGCACTCGCGGCATATGGAGGTTCCCAGGCTAGGGATTGAATTGGAGCTGTAGCCACCGGCCTATGCCAGAGCCACAGCAACACGGGATCCAAGCCGAGTCTGCAACCTACACCACAGCTCACGGCAACGCCGGATCGTTAACCCACTGAGCAAGGGCAGGGACCGAACCTGCAACCTCATGGTTCCTAGTCGGATTCGTTAACCACTGCGCCACAAAGGGAACTCCTGGATGATCTCTATTTTAAATTGTTAAGGTGTTTTTATAGCACATAATGTGACCCATCTTGGTGAATGTTCCATATGGTTTTTGGGAAGAATGTGTTAACTGCTGTTGGATGAAATGGTCTATAAATAGTGATTATATCCAGTTGATTGATGGTGGTGTTGAGTGCAGCTGTGTCCTTGCTGATTTCTTGTTTGCTAAGTCTATTAATTTCTGTTAGAGAATTATTAAAGTCTCCAACTATAACTACGAATTCATGTGTTTCACCTTGCAGTGCTATCAGTTTTTTCCTCACGTTTTGATGCTCTGTTGTTAAGGCATGTATACAGTGAGGATTTGCTATGTCTTCTTGGAATATTGACCCTTGTATCATTATGTAATGCCTCTATTCTTGATTACTTTCCTTGCTCTGAAATCTGCTCTGTCTGGAATTAATATAGCTATTCCAGCTTCTTTAAATATTTATTTATTTTTTTTATTATTAGTGTTAGCATGGTATATCTTTTTCTATATCTTTCCTTTTTTTTTTGTCTTTTTATGGCTGTACCCTTGGCGTAGGGAGGTTCCCAGGATAGGGGTGGAATCAGAGCTATAGCTACTGGCCTAGGCCATAACCACAGCCATGCCGGATCTGAGCTACGTCTGCAATCTTCACCACAGCTCATGACAATGTGAGAACCTTAACACACTGAGCGAGGCCAGGGATGGGAACTGCGTCCTCATGGGTGGTAGTCAGATTTGTTTGCACCGAGCTACATTTGAATTCCCCTACTTTTTTTTTTTTAAACGCATATTTACATAGTTACTTTTTTTTTTTGTAGTGAGAACATTTAAGCTCTCTACCTCTTTATCTCTCTACTTTTACTTTTAATCTTTGTGTCTTTAAAAAATTTTTTTTTCTCTTTATGTGTCTTTAAAGTTGGTTTCTTGTAGGCAGCATACAGTTGGGTCTTACTCTTCGATCCAGTCAGATGGTCTGTCTTTTAATTAGACCATTGACATTTAAAGCAATCATTGATATAGTTGGATTAATAGTTACCATTTTTGTAACTGTTTTCTATTTGTTGCCCTTGTTTTTTATTTCTATTTATGTCTAACGTTTTTCTGCCTTTTGTGGTTTTAATTGAACATTGGTATGATTGCATTTTTTTCTCTTTTATCATATGTTATACTTTTCATTTTACTTTTTTTAGTTTTTGCCCTAGAGTTTGCAATATACACTAACAGCTAATCCAAGTCCACTTTCAGATAATACTGTACTGCTTCACAGATAGTGCAAGGATTTTTCCATAACAAAATATTCCTGATTCTTCCCTCCTGTCCCTTGTATCATTACTGTCATTCATTTCATTTACACATAAGCTTATACACACACACACATATGTATATACACACATATAAGGTATGTAAGCATACATAATCAAATATATTGTTGCTGTTATTTGGGACAGACATTTATCTGTTAGATTAATTAAGCTTAAGAAAAGTAAGGCATTAAACTGTATCTTCACTTATTCATTGATGCTCTTCCTTTCTTTATGTAGATTTGCATTTTTGACATGTCAGTTTTCTTTTCTCTGAAGAATATTTAACATTTCTTGGAAAGCAGCTCTACTGTGAAAAGATTACTTCAATTTTTGTCTGAGAAAGTATTTCTTCTGTGATTTTGAAGGATACTTTTTCAGGGTACAGAATTCTAGGTTGGTGATTTCTATCAACACTTTAAATATTTCACTCCATGCTCTTCTTGCATGAATTTGGATGTAATTTTTATCTTTAATCCTTTCCAGGTATAATATGCTTTTTTATTCTCTTGATTCTTTTCTGTTTTCTTTGCCTTTGATTTTCTGAGGTTCGAATATGCTATGCCCAGGTGCAATTTTTTTGGCATTTATCATGCTTGGTATTCTGAGTTGCTAGGATCTTGGTATTCTGATCCTGGATAGTGACTTGGGGGAAATTCTAAGTCATTATTACTTTGCCTCCTCTCTCTTTTTCTTTCTCCTCATGCTGTTCCCTTTACAAGTGTATTACATCTTCTATAGTTGTCCCACATTTCTTCAATATTCTATTTTTTTTTCCTCTTTGTTTTTCAGTTTTGGAAGTTTTTGTTTATTGTCATATCATCAAATTCAGAGATTTTTTTTGCTCAGTTGCCTCCAGTCTACTAATGAGCCCCATCAAAGTCATTCTTCATTTCTTTTACAGTGATTTGGATCTCTAATTTTTTTTTATTATTTTATAGAATTTATGTTTTCTGCTTTATATTATTCTTCTGTTTTTGCATACTTTTTCCATTAAAACTTTTAAAATATTAATCATAGTTTTTTTAAAAAGATTTCTGCTCTGATAATTCCCACATTCCTGCTCTGACTCTGATTCTCATGCTTGCTCTGTCTCTTCAAACTCTGTCTTTTGCCTTTTTGTATACCTTGTAATTTCTTGTTGAAAGGTGGACATGATGTGTGGGGTAAAAATAACTGGTAGGTAGGCCTCTTAGTGCTAGTGGGGGAGGGGGCAATGCTGTAGTGCTATGATTAGATCCCAGTCTTTCGGTGCTCTTGTGCCTCTGCATTGTGACCTTCAGTGCCTCCCAGTTTTTTTTTTTTTGTTGTTGTTGTTGTTGTTGTTATACTCCCTTAGGTAAAACAGGATGGCTATAGAGGGCTGAATTTGATAATTTCTCTTCCGTCAGGTGGGTTAGGACTTTTGAAAAAACCTTAGCAAGTTAGGCCTGGTAAATTAATTTCTCCTGGGGAAAGGCTTTATTAACAGAATGCTCTGATGTATTTCAAAATGATCTTTCCCCCACTTCCAGAAGTATGAGGTGATTTTTCTCAGATATTCACTCTGAGGACCTGGTATAACTTCTGAAAATGTTGGGGTGCCCCCTTATGCTTGGGTCATGCTGGAGTTAAAACTCCATGAGCTGTCCAAAATGAGCCTCTAGTAATTTGTCAATTACAGTTCTCTGATGCTGATTCCTTGGGGAGGTTTCTGCTTAGGTAAGGTATGATTTCTTTCTCTCAGTTTTGGAGGCAGTGGTTTGTCCTATCCCCTCACTTCTCCGATGAATCTAAGCAGAATTGTTGATTTCTCAGTTTGTTCAGCTTTTTACTTTTTGTTTGGATAGAGCATAAATTTCTAAGTTCCTCAAATGCCTGACTAGAAACCAGAAGTGGCTTAAAGGAGTTTAAAGTTAGAAGTTTTAAAGAGGTTAAAAAGAGTTTGGTTTATGGAAATTTGGGGGATCAGTATTTCAAGAGGGTGGTTGCTAGAGGAGATAACAAACTAAGGGGAGCAGCTTTTTCAGAGTAGCAAAGAGAAATACTTGGAATGAGAGTATTTTTATTCCTAATAATAAATATTTAGATGTCTTGAGAAATAGTTATTTGGCTTGATTTCTTGTGTTTACTCACATATATTCAAAAGCAAATTGCACTTTATTTTTCACTGTATGTTAATATGCTTATCAAAACCTAGAGAATTAAGGTAGAGACTTTATCATTAGAAAAAAGTTGTTTGAAAAAATAGAGGTAATTACTAGCCAACCAACAGTGTCCCTAGTTACCTAATTGTCTCATAGCATTTAATAAATTGTGTATTTTTCAGTTGATGGGAATTGGCATTCTGTAGTTTTTTTGTTTGTTTTTGTTTTTTTGACAGTTAAATAATTTGGGTCTGTGTTCTTGGAATTCCAGAGTGTACTTGGTACGGTTCCTGAGTCTTTAATATACCAAGGAAGCCTTTTTGACAGCTTGCTTTTCTTAAGTTCATACCTTGGTGAACATTCTTTGCAGAGCATGTTTTAACAGAAATAGCAAGTAGCTATGTTTCTGTCCACCTGGTGCCTATTGGGGAAGTAGTATAGAGGAAGAACCCATAGTTTAGTCTTTGGAAAAGTTGAGTTTCTGTTTTAATACTTTTAGTGAATCATTGTATTGGAAAATTTATTTAATTTCCTCATGCTTTAATTTTCCTTTTATGAAATATGGTAACATTTCTCCTTTTATAACTCACAGTGATGCTGATGTTTTATAATTATCACAAAAAATTTAGTAAAACACATATATAGTTTTGTATATTTCTTACCAAAGGTGAATATTTGATGCCTACCTTCTGCAGGTAGGTGACATTGATGTGACTTGAAACAAAAAACCTGCATAAATACGAAATAGTAAATTAAGTACATAAGTGAATGACTTCTTTAAGTTGAAGCAGCAGTTGTCAAGAACTTACGTTTCCATGTAATTTTTTTCTTTGTACATAGTATAATATGCAGCCAAGATGACAATAAAGCAACAATAAATAAACATTTTAGTGTTACTCATTATGATTTATAAGGAAAAGAGGAAATCTCCTTAACAGGGAAGCTTATTCTAATTATTAATGACAGAAATATGATAGAAACAATGTAGAAAATTTGGGATAAAATCATTTAGTTGTTTGTGAGATAACATCTACATTTATAATTGCTTTGTTCTAAGGATGTTAAAACTGAGTCATAGAATAATGCCTGCCTACAATAATTGAGAATGGAAGAACTTTTTGTATGAAGGGAGACTAAAGTATTCATATATTTTTTTTATTATTTAAAAAGCTTAAAAATGGTGGATGTGATTAAAGTTCACATAATTAATGAATAGAGAAAGAGAAGAGTGGTGACAGAATCCTGAGAGATATAAAAATACACATGCCAAAGAGGCAGAAATATGTATTCCCATCATTCTCTGACCTCAGTGGTCACAAGTCGTTAGTCATAGGAAGACAACAAGTGAGACGGGGCTAGAACCTGTCACTGTGTCATCCATTGACTCACCTGCTAGTACTGACTGTAGACTCTTAGGCTGTTGAGCAGAACATAACAAAAATTTGCAAAAGTTAACCACACTCTTGAACGGTGCAAATGTTTGGTGGTATTGGGGATTAAGTGAGATCGAGTCCAAGATAATGTAAAAGATTGAGGGGAAGGTAACAGTATACTGGCCAGTTGCATATAGTATACTGTATGAGGTGTTTAATATGCATATAACTTTGCATAATACTGTTTGTTTATAAAAATATATTTAAGCATCCTCCCCTTTAATGTTAAAATTAAGGTTTTAGTATAAAGAGTTTTTTTGTATTTCAAATTACTTTTTAAAAATAGGCTTTTATTGAAGTATAATGTACATAAAGTTAGCATCATAAGTTTTCATCTTGATGAATTTTAAGAGTATTGTATATGCATAATATTATGTACTAATACATGCTAATGGATTATTAGTAGTATTTGCTAATAATACCTATGTGATCCAGCTTTAAATCAAGGATTTACCAGCATCCTAGAAGTCCTGTGCCTACCCCAGTTTAATACCCATACTACTTATCCCAAAGAATAAAACATAATACTAACTTCTTATACTATAGATTATTTTTGGGTTTTTGAACTTATGTAAATTGAGTTTTATTATAAATTGAGTCAGATAATGTGATCTTTTGTGTTACTTCATAAACTTTGTTAACGTCTATGAGATTTATCCTTGTTATTACATGTAGCAATATTTCACCCTTTCATTGCTTGTAGTGTGACTACCAGTTTATTATCCTTTCTGCTGTTGATAGACATGACATTTAGGATGATATCCAGTTTTGTCTATTACAGATAGTACTACTATGAATTTTTCTTGTTTTTTTTGATCAACATATGTATGTAGTTAGGATTAGAATTGTTGGGTCGTAGGATGTTTGTATGACAAGCTTGGTAGATACTGTTAAATAGTTTCTCAAAGTGCTTATACCCATTGACATTCTCAATAGCAGTGTATGAGAATTCTTTTACTCTGCATTCTTGCCAAAGTTGGTATTGTTTATTCTTTTCATTGTAGCTACTTTGGTGGGTGTGTGATAAAATAGTGTTTGTAGTTTTAATTTGTATTTTCCAAATGTAATGAATAATGGTGGTGTGTATCTTCTCATATTTATTGTCTTATTTGGATAACTTGTTCATAAATTGGCTGTTCACATTCTTAGGGCTTTTTTTTCTTTTGGCTTTTCTTTTTCCATACTGATTTCTCCTTCTCCCTCCTCCTTCTCCTCTCTGCCTTCCATCCTTTTAAAAACATTGATATCCAGTCAACCCAGAAATATTACCTAAATGACCATATTTTTCATGTATGTCATTGTCATAAATAACAGCAGTCTGTTTGTGAGCATTTTACTTATATCTTACTTCTATTCCTTTGGTTTACTTGTCAGTGTTGGCAATAAATCTTGATAAATGATAGCATAACTAGTTGTTCTTCTCTAGAACCTATAGACTTTCCTTTTCATTACTGAAAATGAGAATGTATGAGTTTTTTCTTCTTTTGATTAGTTTCGCTACAATTATCAATTTTGTTAATACTTGCAGAAACCAAATTTTGATTTGTTTTCTGAAGTTGTGTTATACTTTTGCTTTTGATTTCATTAATTCTGTTCTCTACTTTAAGCCTTTTTCAGATTTAACTTTTTTGTTCTTTAATTCCTTGAGGTAGCTATTTAAATAATTGTCATACCATTTGAGGCTACAAATTTAACTCCCAAGTATAGGTTCAGCTACATATCGTAACTTTATGTCCTATCTTCATTATCATTCTTTAAGTCCTTTCTGTTTCCAGTGTGATTTCTTCTTTGATTCAAGAGTTAAGAGATATATTGCTTAATTTCCAAATAGCTGTGTGTAGTGTTTAAAAAATTTTTCATCTTTTGTTTCTTTTGGTCTTAAACTGATTTCTTAATTTCACTAAGTCCTAAGAAATACTCTGAATGACTTCAGTCCTTTGAAATGAGGCTTCCTTTTTGATTCAGCATATGGTAGTTTTGACAAATGTTCCATGTTCACTTTAGAAGGATGTATGTTCTTTTGTTATTGGATGTTAAGGTCATTATGTTTATGAATCTTGGTCGTATCTTTTTATGCATACTTTTTTTTTCTTTTATTTGCTTCTTTTATCAACTGTTAAGAGTAGCTTGTTTAAGTTTCTCAACCTACTGTGGTTTATATTTTGATGTTATGTTATTGGGTATATGCATTATCAACTTAGCCTAAATTCCTGGTGGATTGGTCCCTTTATTATGAAATGCCCCTTATCTGTAATAATACTTCTTGTCTTAAAATCTAGTTTGTCTGACATCATTTTTCTTTTGATTAGTGCTAAAATGGTATAACTTTTTTCATCCTTTCACTTTCAATTTTTCTATATTCTTCCATTTAAGATGAATCCATTATAAGTGTTTTATTTTTTATCCTTTCTAGCAATCTTGATCTTTTAGTGGTTGCCCTAGAGATTACAACACATATCATTGACTTAATGCAATCTACTGAAAATATTTACTTCTACCACTTCCTTAACAATACTAAGAACTTAGAACACTTGAACTCTACATACACTTATCCTGATTTTTATATTAGTGTCCTGAATTTTCATATATGTTTTAATATTCATTGTATAGTATTGCTTTATATAGTCAATGTTTATTTGAATTTAGCCATTTACCTTTTTTACTTTATTCTGCATTTCCTCGCTTTTCTCTGGGAACTCTTTTTTTTTTTTTTTTTCTTTCCCCACAGCACTTTGAGAATTTCTTTTGTGGAACATCAACTGTCAACATATTTGCTTTCTGTTTACCTAAGAACATGCTTACTTTGGTTTTTGAAGGTGTTGTTTATGGGCATAAAATTCTAGGTTTGCAAGTACTTTTTTCAGAAGTGTAAAGATCTTCCATTTTCTCAAGCTTCCAGTATTTTTGTTTTAAAGTCAGCGAAGTCTTTTTTATTATTTTTTTTGAAAATCATGTCTTTTTGTTCTAATTGCTTATAAAATTTAGTCTTTGGTTTTTATCTTTAATGTACCTAGATGAGGCAGGCAGTCCTCCTCTCGTCTCCCCTCCTTTCCTCCTTCTCTCCTTCTCTCTCCCTCTCTCTTTCTCTCTCCCTCTCTCTTTCTCTCTCTCTCTCTTGCTTTTCCTTTTCTTCTTGAATCTTTGAATTGATATCTCTCATTGGATTTTGAAAATTCTTGGCCATTTTCTCTTCAGATTTTTGCCTTTGTTCCATTTTTGCCGTCTTCTGAAACTCAACATAAATGTTAACAATTTTTTCTTTTGTTATGTCTCATTCATCTTTTATGCTCTTTTCTCTTTAGTCCATCCTTCTTTTCTTTTTGTACTTCAGTAAGGCTACTTTCTATGAAAGTTGCCCATTTATTAGGCTTTTAAAAATATATCTAATATGGTATTACTCTCACATATTTAGTTCTTAATTTGGTAAAGTCACTTACTTTTTAATCATTCCAATTTTATGCATAAAGCTCAGTTTCATTTTTATCTTTCACGTATTTTTTGCGAGATAAAGTCTCTTTATTAATTTCAAATTTATTTACCTGTGGGTCTGAGTTTGATAATTGGTGTCATTTTTCTTCTTTTGATCAGTCTTTCTAGAACTTCTCCAAATTACTCTCTCCAAGAACCATCTTTGATTTTTTTCTCAAGTTTTATATCTTTTTTTTTCTTGTTTGTTTTCTTTTGTTGGGTCCTGTCTCTTGGCATGCTATTAATTTTTTTTTTTTTTGGTCTTTTTAGGGCCGCACTTGCGGCATATGAGGGTTCCCAGGCTAGGGGTCGAATTGGAGCTGTAATTGCTGGCCTATGCCACAGCCACAGCAATGCGAGGTCAGAGTTGCGTCTCCAACCTACTGCACAGCTCATGGCAATGCAGGTTCCATAACCCCCTGAGCAAGGCCAGAGATCGAACCTACGTCCTCATGGATGCTAGTCAGATTCATTTTCACTGAGCCACAATGGGAACTCTGGCATGCTGTTAATTTTTAATTAAATGTCAGACATTGTATTTGACAGTTTATAGAAGATCTGAATGATAATTTGCTACAGAAGATGACTCACCTTGTCCTCGGCTAAGCAAGTAGAATGCAGTCAAATCACTTTAATCACAAAATTTTCAAATACTTCATTTTGCTTTGCAGTCTTTGCTGAACTTCTTATCCTTGTAGCTTCAGAATTTAGTAAATGTCTCTAGAGGGGGATTAGTTCAGACTGTGGCTCAATTTTCTCTGTTTGCTTTATAACGAGACTCCTGGCCCTTCAAGTCTCTAATATGTTTCACCAGCTTTATGAGACTGCCAAAAGCCCTTTTGGATCCCTTTCCTCCTACACAGGCAGAAGACATGGTCTTTACATGGATTCCCAGCCTTTGCTTTCTGATTGTAATCCACAAATACTCTGAGGGGAAAAATGGTGAAGTGGCTGCTGAATGGCACACTTTCTCTGAAATTTTGGCTCCTCAAGTAACTCTATGATGACTTCAAATGGACAAACCTCTTTTTTTCCTTGCATTCTATTTGCCATTTCTAGTTATTCTTGGTTGTAGAGTTATTCTGCCACAAGTAGTATAATGAGTATTATGTAAATACCTCTTGTCAAAAAGAAAAAGGAAAAATACATGAAAATGTCTCCATTTTGTTTCTTCATACCTCCTTAATCTCACTGTTTTTAGTAGTAACCATTGCTATCTTTGTGTGTGTGTGTGTATAGTTTATATATATGTATAACATATGATTGTGATGAGTGTTCAGATTATTAAGTTTTCCAGGAGGCAGTATACTCTTGCATACAGGGAAACAAATGCAATGTGTATAAAAAGTACACAAAATTATTCTTTAATTAAAAAAAATCCCTTCTACCACTGGCTCTTAGTTCTCTAGTTAGGCTTTTTAAGATAACTATCATTTTTTGGTATATTTATTTATTTAATAAACTTTTCAGAACCTATCTTATGTCAGGCACTATTCTAGATGCTTAGGATAGATGAATAAACAGGTGAAGAGACTTTGTTGTTTAGAGGTTACATTTTGCTGTGGGAAAGATAATAAACAAAATAAATAAATTATACAAAATGTGAGAGGTAATAAATGCTATGATAAAGAAAAAAGAAATGGCACAGTATAAAAGGGTACTGGTAGTTCCAGAAGGGAGGGTGCAGAATTTTTATTTTATTTATTTTTCCTTTTAGGGACACACTTTCTCTGGCACTCTTTATTTTGTTTGGGAATCTTTGACTCCTTTCTGAACATCTAATTGATTGTTGTAGGACTATTTAATTTTTTTTTTTAAGACTGCACTTGCAGCATATGGAAATTCCCAGGCTAGGGGTCGAATCAGAGCAACAGCTGCTGCTGGCCTTACCACAGCCACAGCAACACCAGATCCAAGCCATGTCTGTGACCCACACCACAGCTAACAGCAACACAGGATCCCTGACCCACTGAGCGAGACCAGGGATCGAATGTGCATCTTCATGGGTGCTAGTTAGATTTGTTTCTGCTCTGCCACAATGGGAAATTCTGGAGTATTATTTAATGTTTTTGGTGATAAGCCTCCTATTATATATTCAATTTTTATATGTGGTAGGGTCCTCCTCTGGAATTGATGTGTATGTCGTGGCTGAAAGATACGTTTCTGGTTGGGTGATCTGGAGGGAAGAAGGTTTTAGTGGGAACAAATGGAAGGAGGTATATGTAATATGCTGTGACTAGTGGAAAAGGCTCAGGTTGTTCACTGTGGCAAGTAATGTCCAGAACCTTTTTGATTTTGAAGGCCAATTAAATAATAATTGGCTGGCTTGAGTTTCATTTTTTGGTGCATAATTTAGAGTGGTTTGTAAGTCAGACATTCCTAAGTAATTGCTGAAATTATGAAGTGTAGCAAACCATCAAGTAGAAACTAAGGAATTTTAAAGAGTTTCATAGGCCTGTGATTCAGCTAAAGAAATATTAGTAATCTAGAGAATGTAATTGATCATCATTAGTAAGTAGAAGAAAGATATCAAAGCTAGGAAGTTAATATCTGAAACATTAATAAAATAATGTCAGAACTAATGAAATATTTGGAAATGAGGTGCTTTATAACAGAGTAGGTCTTATATCAAAACAGTGACAACCAAAAATCCATAATAATGGTGGCTTAGTGAGCTTGGCATAAAGAAATAGGGAAGGATTATAATTTTGGTTATATTATCAGTGATGGCCTTATCTTCCATATAAAAGTTGACAGGCTTAGCTGAGATTCTCCAAAAGGTTGGAGTAGCTTCCCTACTACATTATTGAGAGACCCTTGTGGTCTGCTTTGACTAGGATATTGACTTCAAATCCTGAGGTTCCTTGAGACCCTTTTGGAGCTGTAAAGGTTTTCATAATACTAAGCCATTATTTGCCATTTTCACGTTGACATTTGCACTGATGGTGCCAAGCAATGTGAGATAAAAATGTATGGTCCTTTAGTATAAATTAATGCAGTATCACCAGATTGTCTCAGTAGTTACTGTATTTATCACTGCCATACACTTGTGGAGAAAAAAAGCCAGTTTTAGTTGAAAGTGAGTTTGATGAAGCAGTGAAAATTATTAATTTTAATAAGTTGGAATCCTTGAGTGTATGTCTTTTTACCATTCTGTGTGTAGAAATTGAAAATGCACATAATGCTGCCTCCCTAAGTACATTTTCTTGAAAAGCAATTGTGAGCTGAATTAACCATGTCTTTTATGGCATACCATTTTACTATAAAGAATGACACACTGTGGTTAGTCACACCTGAGTATTTGACAGACATTTTTCTGGGAAAAGAACAAAGTGAACCTCTCATTTTAAGGGAACTAACCAATGATATTTGGTGCTTTTAAGCAAACTTTGAGCTTTCATGTAAACATTAGAATTTTAGAACCCTTGTTATCTGCAACTTTAGCTTCCTAAATACATAGTGACTTTAGGATGATATATTTTTTTCTGGGCGAAGATTTATTATGGAACTGTTAAACTCTTTAACACTTTTTTTCAAAATAGGAGAATTATTTTGGAGCTCCCGTCGTGGCACAGCAAAAACAAATCGAGCTAGGAACCATGAGGTTTCGGGTTCGAGCCCTGGTCTCGCTCAGTTGGTTAAGGATCTGGTGGTGTTGTGAGCTGTGGTGCAGGTCGCAGATGCGGCTCGGATCCTGTGTTGCTGTGGTTGTGGTGTAGGCTGGCACCGATTAGACTCCTAGCCTGGAAACCTCCATATGTCACGGGTACGGCCCTAAAAAGCAAAAAAGAAAATAAAACAAAAAAAAGAATTATTTGGATGAAGCATTACTTATTATAAGCTTTGTATACCTTTACATGCTACACTCAGTTATGGACTATATGTAGTTTAACAAATATTTTTGTAGCTTATTTTTTCCAGAGGGAAAAATCATTTGTGAGGAATTATTTCTATGCTTCAAGACAAAGTGGCATGCTTATATTTAAAAGAACAAATCTATTGTTGTAAGGTGTAAATTAAAAAATCATAGTTCATACTCTTTTCTGGGGCTAAGAAAAATGTCAGTTGATAAGCATCTCAAAAAATTCAGGTCAGTATTTCACTATACTATTTATTTGAAATCCGTAAACTACAATATAGATACTCTTCACGTGTCTAACTAATTAATAGCTAACAGCTAGAATTAGCAAGAGACATGGTATTTCACTAAAACAAAACAAAACAAAAATTAGAGCTTTTATGCTGAACCCTAGAACAAATCTGTGGCCAGTTAGAAAGGATATAAGATACACATGCAGTGTTTTTATTTCTGGAAGAAAAACTCATCAGAGCCAGGGTCAGATCACTTTTTTGAAAACAGTGCTTACCTTTTCTTCAAGGTTACACTTATTACCTGAAAAGAGTCTTGACACCCGCATTAGTGTTGCTAACAGCTCTCCTAATGATACTGATGGTTGTTGGAGGTTCCTAAAATCACCCTCAGATTTGGTGTTTTCTAGAAGGAAAAACATAACTCAGCAAAGGTGTTAACACACAGTTAATAGTTTATTGTGAAGACAGATTAAAATCAGCGAAGAAAGTGCATAGGGCAGAGTCCACGAGAGACGAGATGCAAGCTTCTAATTGTCTTCTCTCAGTGGAGTCATGCAGATAGTGCTTAATTCTCCCATCAACAATATGGGACAGCACGTATGAAGTATTACCAATCAGGAAAGCTCACCTGAGCCTTGGTGTTCAGAAATTTTATTGAGATTTCGTCATGTCGGCCTAGTGCCCCCTGGTGGCCTACATTAGTTACTTCATCCGTTTGACTTCAAAGAGTTCTAAGTCCCCCACCATACATCATCATATTATCATGAACAGTCTAGCATGGCCCAGGGTTCTCAGTAAACAAAGCCACTCTTATTTCCAGAATATTTTAAAGGCTTAGATGTTTTCTCTTAGGAGCTGGGGAAAGGCCAGATATGCAGCTTAGACAACCAAGGCCTACTTTACTGTGTAGCGGTGATATGAATAATGTGATATCTTGATATTATAAAATAAAACATGTTAACCCTTAGAAGATCTTTATAACTCAGTGAACCAGTATGGCCAAGTGCCTATTGCATGATACTACAAAATATGCACAAATAAATGGTACATTAATGAATTCTAATAAGAGTATGGAACATTTATAGGTGTGGTTGGATTCTACATTTTATCTAACTTTTAAGTAGCTATGTTGAGTAACAGTTTTCATATACCATGATCAAAACAATATACAGCAACTGACTGAATTCTGAAACAGATATGAGGGAGTTCCTGTTGTGGCACAGCAGAAATGAATCTGACAAGGAACCATGAGGTTGCAGGTTCCATCCCTGGCCTCGCTCAGTGGGTTAAGGATCTGGAGTTGCTGTGAGCTGTGGTGTAGATTACAAACATGGCTCAGATCTGGTGTGGCTGTGGCTGTGGCATAGGCTGGCAACTAAAGCTCTGATTGAACCTGTAGCCTGGGAACCTCCATATGCAGCCCTAAAAAGCCAAAAAGAAAAAAAAAAAAGAAACAGATATGAGAATTCAGATATGAGAATTCAGCTGTAATTTTTTGAAATTTATTATCATCTTATGTAAAGAATGTTTTCTATACCGACAATAGTAACTAATGTTAATTTAAAATTAATAGTAAATGTTTAGAATGTTCACAGTTTTTGATTTCTATTAATGATAATGTTGATAGACACAACCTACATAAACACATTTCTCTGAGATCTAGTAATTTTTTAAATATCTCAAAGCACCTAGAGACCAAAAAACTGGTCTAGAAGTAATAGAAGGATGAGATGAACAGCTAAACTAAGGGAAGGGTAGGCCTGTAACTGGAATCTCAGAGATAACTCCAGCCAGGAATTTGAATGTTATCATTAATCTTCATTTCCATCTCTTTATCTGTTTAGAGCTGTTACCTTCATTCTTTCTTACTATAAACTGACTCATCTAAGGGGAAATGTAACAGAGAAGCAAAAACCCTTTCTTTAACTTTGCATCCTATAGCTTTTGCCATCAGAAAAGGACCAACTCTCAGTTCCAGTGTGGAAAAATATACTTGAAAAGAATATTTGACTCACTATGGAATGATCAATTTTGACTAGGCCAGATTCTTCAAAGAAAAGGACACCTTCCTCAGAAGCCATGTTTTTGAAAATTGAGGAGAAAGCATTCCCAGAGGCTGGTGTGAGTGTGAGTGTTTTTTCCTGAATGGAATGGGTGTTGAATAGGCAACTCCCAAATCAGCATCTTTTGAGTGTAGGCAAGTTGTATAGATTGCCAATATTATGGGAGTTCACAGTAGGGGAAGTTAGGGTGTCTAGATGGGGGAACTGATTTTTCTACTCACTATTTCTACTGAGAAAACTGATGTGAACGCAACGCATTATATATAACGCATTTTAGATCATTTTTGATTTAAAAAATCTCTTCAGGGAGTTCCTGTCGTGGTTCATCAGTTAACAAACCCAACTAGCATCCATGAGGACACAGGTTCAATCCCTGGCCTCGCTCAGTGGGTTAAGGATCTGGCTTTGCTGTGAGCTGTGGTGTAGGTCACAGCCCGTGGCTCATCTCCTGTGTTGCTGTGGCTGTGGTGTAAGCCAGTGGCTATAGCTCCGATTGGACCCTTAGCCTGGGAACCTCCATATGCCATGGATGTGGCCCTAGAAAGACAAAAAGACCCCCCCCCCCAAAAAAAAAAATCACTTTGGGCAGAATGGTCTTTTTTTCATTTTTTAAAGTTTTATTGAAGTATAGTTGATTTACAACATTGTGATAATTTCTGCTATACAACACAGTGATTCAGTTATACATGTATACACAACCATTCTTCAGATCCTTGTTCCACGCGGATTATCACAGAAAATTGGGTAGAGTTCCCTGTGCTGTATAGCAGGTCCCTGTTGGCCAGTCATTCCATATACCAGTGTGCATATGCCAATCCCAAATCCTCAGTCCATTCCTCCTCTGCCTGTCCCCTTTGATAATCATAAGTTTGTTTTGAAAGTCTGAGTCTGTTTCTGTTCTACAAGTAAATTCATTTGTATCATTATTTTATATTCCGTATGTAAGTGATATCATACCTACGTTTATCTTTCACTGTCTAACCTCACTTAGAATGATAATCTTTAGATCCATCCATCTTGCTTTAAATGGAATTATTTCATTCATTTTTTATGGCAGAGTAATATTCTATTATATATATATGTACCACTTCTTGTTTATCTATTCCTCTATTGATGGATATTTAGTTTGCTTCAATGTCATGGCATTTTAAGTAGTGCTGCAATGAACATTGGGTTGTATTTATCTTTTCAAATTATGGTTTTCTCCAGAAAGATGCCCAGGAGTGGGATTGCAGGATTATATCGTAGTTCTATTTTTAGTTTTTTTGTGTAACCTCCATACTGTTTTCCATAGTGGTTGTACCAATTTACATACCTACCAACAGTGTAAGAGTACAGGTCTTCTGTCTCTTTAGGTAGGTTTATTCCTAGGTATCTTATTTTATTTTATTTTTGATGCAGTGGAAATGGGATTGTTTCCCTAATTTTGCTTTCTGATCTTACATTTTTAGTATTAAAAGTGCAGTAGATTTCTGTGTATTAGTTTTGTGTCCTACAATATTACCAGATTGATTGATGAGCTCTAATAGTTTTCTGAAAGCATCTTTAGGATTTTCTATGGATGATATCATGTCATCCGCAAACAGTGATAGTTTTGCGTCTTCCTTTCCAATTTAGATTTCTTGTATTTCTTTATCTTCTCTAATTGCAGTGGCTACAACTTCCAAAACTATATTGAATAAAAGTGGTGAGAACAGAAATCCTTGTCTTGTTCTTTATCTTAGTGGGAATTCTTTCAGCTGTGGTCATTAGATGATGCCTTTGAGGTGGTGGAATTTGGGCTCTGCCTGGAGGCATGGTGTCCCCTGAAGGGAAGAGTGATAAAAGATCTCTAGAATGGGGGTGGGAAGACCATGAGGGTTGAGCAAACAGCTTGAATCGGAGAATACAAAGCTTTCTCCTGTTTGACTAAGTATGTGGATAGAAGTAAGGGATTGTGACTTTAGAATTTCAGTGTAGGCAGGAACTTTTGATGGATTTGTTTTTCTTAGCCTCCTACCTGTCAATGCCTGCTATGTTCTAAGCATTGTGCTAAGTGCTAGAGTAGGGAATTATAAAGATGACTTAAAAGTCCCCAGTATCCTCAAGTGTTTTTCAGTTTAATAGAGAAAATAAATGTGAAAGTGACCAAGTATATTACAGATAAGATAAAATATCAAAAATATGTATAAGAAATACTCAGAAATATGATAGAATATGGTTGTGACCAGATGATCAAGGAGATGGCATTCGAGGTAAGCATTGAAGAATGACGTGGATTTTTGTGCCCAAAGGGCTGGCAAAAGGGCATTTTAAATAAAAGGAATAGCGTGATCAAAGTGATAGAGGCTTGAAAGTATGTGCTTGATATGTTTAGACAGTGGCGAGTAGTCCTGTGAAGACTGGAAAAGTCATAATAATTAGCTAAATGCCATGTAAATCGTTTGGATTTTATTCTATAGCCAATGGGACCGATTTAATTTTTGAGATGTGATTCAGGCTTAGCTATTTGTTATATAAGGAAATGGAAGAGCAGTTAATCTAGAAGAGCTATTGCAGGAATTACTACAGAACATAAGGAAGGATATTGACATTGGGAAAGGAAAAGATTGGATCGATAAAAGGGCATTGAGAATTTGGAATTGTTAAGGCTTTTTTGACTGATTGGATATGAGGGAAACAGAATAGAGGAATAAATGAGATATTGAGAGGTTTCCACAAGGTTGAACCATATGTAATTGTTTTTTGGTCTTAAAAAAAATCCAGCAATATATGGTTCTGCCTAATACCTTGGGTGAGTGGATTGACATGTGGCATAAGGAAAGTTGAGAAGCAGGAGATAAAGAAGAAAAGGAGTGTAGAAGAATGAAGGCAAGGTTTTGATGTGTTGAGTTTGAGTTACTGGTTGAGATACTTAGATTGAAAGGTCCAGCAGCTGTTAGAAATGCAGGTTGTCAGTTATTGCTGGCTGGAGGGTTAGGAATGATTTATATTGATAAATACTCTATATCATGAAATCAAATGAATGTGATGGGGGTATGTGATCTAGATTATATAAATGGCACCCCCCCTTAATATTTTGCACTTACTATTGTACCTATTGTTGAGAAAGTTATATTTGGAAGCGAGGCAGAATATCTTCAAATTGCTTAAAATATAAAGACTTTTTTTTTTTTTTTGCTATTTCTTTGGGCCGCTCCCGCGGCATATGGAGGTTCCCAGGCTAGGGGTCGAATCGGAGCTGTAGCCACCGGCCTACGCCAGAGCCACAGCAACGCGGGATCCGAGCCGCGTCTGCAACCTACACCACAGCTCACGGCAACGCCGGATCGTTAACCCACTGAGCAAGGGCAGGGACCGAACCCGCAACCTCATGGTTCCTAGTCGGATTCGTTAACCACTGAGCCACGACGGGAACTCCAAAATATAAAGACTTTTGGAGTTCCCATAGTGGATCAGTGGTTAGCAAACCTGACTAGCATCCAAGATAACACAGGTTTGATCACTGGCCTCACGCAGTGGGTTAAAGATCCAGCGTTGACACGAGCTGTGGTGTAGGTCGCAGATGTGGCTCGGATCCTGAGTTGCTGTGGCTGTGGTGTAGGCTGGTGGCTATTAGCTCCAATTGGACCCCTAGCCTGGGAACCTCCATATGCCTCAAGTGTGGCCCTGAAAAAAAAAAAAAAGAAAGAAAAGACAAACAGACCAAATATAAAGAGTTTTATATTAAAATGGATGTATACCCACTTATGACAAACCCACAGCAAATATAATACACAAGGAAGAAAAGCTGAAATTCTGAAACAAGACAAGGATGCCCACTCTCACCACTGTCATTCAACGTAATATTGGAAGTCCTACCCACAGCAGTCAGAAAAACAAAAGAAATAAAATGCATCCAAATAGGAAGAAAAGAGATAAAACTGTCACTGTATGCAGATGACATGATACTATATATAGAAAACCCTAAGGACTCAACCCAAAAACTACTTGAAATGATCAACAAGTTCAGCAAAGGAGCAGGATATAAGATTAACATTCAGAAATCAGTCACATTTCTGTATACTAACAATGAAATAGTAGAAAAGGAATACAAAAATGTAATACCTTATAAAATTGTACCCCCCAAAATCAAATACCTGGGAATACACCTGACCAAGGAGGTAAAAGACTTATATGCTGAGAACTATAAAACATTAATCAAGGAAATTAAAGAAGATGTAAAGAAATGGAAAGATATTCAATGCTCCTGGGTTGGAAAAATTAATATTATAAAAATGGCCGTACTACCCAAAGCAATCTACAGATTCAATGCAATCCCTGTCAAATGACCCATGACATTTTTCAGAGAACTAGAACAAACAATCCAAAAATTTATGTGGATCCACAAAAGACCCAGAATTGCCAAAGCAATTCTGAGGAACAAAAACCAAGCAGGAGGCATAAGTCTCCCAGACTTTAGGCAATATTACAGAACCACAGTCATCAAAACAGTGTGGTACTGGTACCAAAACAGACATACAGACCAATGGAACAGAGTAGAGAACCCACAAATAAACCCAGACACCTGTGGTCAATTAATCTTTGACAAAGGAGGCAAGAACATAAAATGGGAATAGACAGTCTTTTCAGCAAGTATTTCTGGGAAAACTGGATGGCTGCATGCAAATCAGTGAAACTAGAACACACCCTCACACCGTGCACAAAAATAAACTCAAAACGGCTGAAAGACTGAAATGTAAGACAGGATACCATCAAACTCCTGGAAGAGGACATAGGCAAAACATTCTCTGACACCAACCTTACAAATGTTTTCTCAGGTCAGTTTTCCAAAGCAACAGAAATAAAAGCAAAAATAAACCCATGGGACCTAATCAAACTGACAGGCTTTTGCACAGCAAAGGAAACCAAAAAGAAAATGAAAAGACAACTTAGCAAATGGAAGAAAATAGTGTCAAATGATGCAACTGACAAGGGTAAGTCAGAGTCAGAGAAAGACAAATACCATATGGTATCACCTATGGAATCTGGAATCTAATATAGAGCACAAATGAACCTTTCCATAGAAAAGAAAATCATGGACTTGGAGAATAGACTTGTGGTTGCCAGGAGAGAGGTGGAGGGAGTGGGATGGCCTGGGAGCTTGAGGTTAATAGATACAGACTATTGCCTTTGGAATGGATTAGCAATGAGATCCTGCTGTGTAGCACTGGGAACTTTGTCTAGTCACTTACGGTGGAGCATGATAATGTGAGAAGAAAGAATGTATACATGTATGTGTGACTGGGTCACCTTGCTATGGCAGTAGAAATTTGACAGAACATTGTAAACCAGCTATAATAGAAATAAAAATCATTATAAAAAATTTCAGGTATATGAGAACTCAAAAAGAGAAAATAAAATGGATGTATTCTGATTTTCATATTCACTGTGTTCATAAATAAGTGCAGAATTATGTTGTAGCCCTTATTAATGGCAACAGACAAAAGCTTCCTTTTAAAAAATCTTGTTTTTATTTATTTATTTTTAATAAAAAGTTAAGAGAAAATAAACATCTCTGTGATTTTGAGAGGTTGTATTAATCTGAATGCTTAGATCCTGAGTTCCTAAATTTCTTGTGCGGGGGTCAGAGAGAACTGCAGTCAAGATTTTAAATAGCCAGTTGGTGTGCTGAGTCTTGCCTACAGATATATTTTATTTGGTCTGTGCTGTATTTTTTTTTTTTTATTTAATGATTTTTACTTTTTTTTTCCGTTATAGCTGGTTTACAGTGTCCTGTCAATTTTCTACTATGCAGCAGGGTGATCCAGTCACACATACACATATACATTCCTTTTTCTCACATTATCATGGTCCATCATAAGTGACTAGATAGAGTTCCCAGTGCTACACAGCAGGATCTCATTGCTAATCCATTCCAAAGGCAATCGTCTGCATCAGTTAACCCCAAGCTCCCAGTCCGTCTCACTCCCTCCCCCTCCCCCTTAGCACCACAAGTCTATTCTCCAAGTCCATGATTTTCTTTTCTATGGAAAGGTTCATTTGTGCTGTATATTAGATTCCAGATATAACCGATATCATATGGTATTTGTTTTCCTCTTTCTGACTTTTCTTAGAATCTCTGAGAGTCTCTAGTCCCATTCATGTTGATGCAAAAGGCATTTTTTTTTAATGGCTGAGTAGTATTCCATTGTGTATATACCTCATCTTCTTAATCCATTCATCTGTTGATGGACATTTAGATTGTTTCCAAGTCTTGGCTTTTGTGAATAGTGCTGCAGTGAACATTGGTTTTTGTTCCCCAGGATAGCTGTGGCAATTCTGGGACTTTTGTGGATCCGTATAAATTTTTGGATTGTTTGTTCTAGTTCTCTGAAAAATATCATGAGTAATTTGATAGGAATCACATTGAGTCTGTAGATTGCTTTGGGTAGTATGGCCATTTTTACGATATTAATTTATCCAGTCCAGGAGCATGGAATATCTTTCCATTTCTTTGAATCCTCATTAATTTCCTTGATTGATGTTTTATAGTTCTCAGCATATTAGTCTTTGATCTCCTTGGTCAGGTGTGATTTTAAAAGGTATTTCCTTTTCTACTATTTCATTGTTAGTATACAGAAATGTGACTGATTTCTGAATGTTAATCTTATATCTTGCTACTTTGCTGAATTCATTGATCAGTTAGAGTAGTTTTTGTGTGGACTTCTTAGAGTTTTCTATATATAGTATCAGTGTCATCTGCATAGAGTGATAATTTTACCTCTTCTTTTATAATTTGGATACCTTTTATTTCTTTTGTTTGTCTTATTGCTGTGGCTAGGACTTCCAATAGAATGTTGAATAAAAGTGGTGAGAGTGGGCTTCCTTGTCTTGTTTCAGATTTTGGTGGGAAGGTTTTCAGTTTTTTCTGTTGAGTATTACATTTGCTGTGGGTTTGTCATAAAAGGATTTGATTATGTTAAGGTATGTTTCCTCTATACCCACTTTTGGAATTGTTTATATTGTGAATGGATGTTGGATTTTGTCAAATGTTTTTTCTGCATCTATTGAGATGATCGTGTGGTTTTTTTTACTCTTCTTTTATTAATGTGGTGTGCAGTGTTGATTGACTTGCGTATTTTGAACCATTCTTATTAACTTGGGAGAAATCCTACTTGGTTGTGGTGTATGATCTTTTTTTACATGTTGTTGGATTTGGTTGGCTAGAATTTTCTTGAGAATTTTTACATCTATATTCATCAAAATAACTGGCCTATAATTTTCTTTTTTGGTAGTTTCTCTGTCTGATTTTGGTATTAGGGTGATGGTGGCTTCGTAGAATGTCTTTAGGAGTGTCCTTCTTCAACCCTTTATAAAAGTTTAGGAAGGATGGGTATAAGTTCTTCTTTGTATGTTTGGTAGAATTCACAGTTGAAGCCATCTGGTCCTGGACTTTTGTTTGTAGGGAGTGTTTTTATTACATATTCAATTTCATTACAAAATCTTGTTTTTTTAAAGAGGTAGCTGGGGTTTTCAGGAAATCCCAATCTGGAGTAAGTACAGAATACTGTTAGATTTCTCATGTTAGAATGGTCATATGAGAGAGCGTTGAACAACCTTTGGTGTTACTATATTTTATGTACTTAAAAAAGAAGTAGCAGCTTGAGAACAGTAGTCTTTATTCCATTATTTTTATCTATTAGTAATCAAGCAAATACTTTACAGCTATTATGGTTATTTGTCTTGCTTAAGAAACAGTGTTGATATAAGATACTCTACAGGTAAATATAAACCTAATTTAAAAAAATGAATATGCAAGCTGATCCTTTAATTTCTATTAGTGAAAGTTCAAAATTTTAATGAAATTTTTGTGACTTCTTAGATAATTTATTATTAATTTATTTGTAGTTTTATTAAATTTTAGGAAATATGTAAGACAGATGTTCAAATCTGTCAAAGTATAATACATTTTAAAGTGACATTTTTGTGGATAGATTTCAGAGAGCTACTAATGTTTAATTTCTTCCTGCTAGAATGCTTTAAACCAGATCTGTTTATTTGAAAAAATTGTAAATAAGAAATAATTAGCAGCTTATGCCTTGACTCTCCTGCTTTTCACAAACACCCTGGAAGTTATCATTGTTATGGCCATGATGTTAGGAGAACAATTCATTCTTTGGACAATTACTTTGGTTATCTTACTGAGGACTCCTTGTTTAATAATGTACTTGAAGAAATAAAAAAAATAAGGAAAAAATAATGAGCCTTTCAGAAGTCTATGGATAGCTTATTCTGATTTCTAGGTAAGCAAAAGATGATTAAATTCGACAATCACAAACATACTTCAAAACCTAAATCTCCCTTTTTTTTTTTTTCATTCTCTTCTAAGTTCTTCACCTCTCTCCCTCAAAAGTAGATTGGAGTCTTTTATGGTGACCTTTGAATGCCAGTTGAATAGTTTATACTTCATTTGGTAATGGATGATTTTGTAGATTTTGAGTTATTAGAGTGAAATGATTAAGCTTATGGTTTGGGAAGAGCCTATTAGGAAGATGAATCTTTCCACAGTTGTAGGAAGGGTTGAAACAGTATGAGAGAAAAAGAGGGCCTGAATGAAATAAATTGATGAGGAAATGGAAAATTAGAGAAGAGTTTGTATATTGCAACTCCAGCATTGTTGAAAATGAAATATGTAAGTTGGAAGTAGTGTTATGGCTAGAGAAATAGGATGGAACAGTGTTGCTTTTGAAGTTTTGAGTCTGAACACTGGGGAAGATGCTGATGCCATTAACAGTATAGAGGTGTAAAGAGGAAGAAGGGTGTGTTTGTGTATAGGGATAAAATATTGCCAATATTTTAGATTTGGCTATATTCGCCTTCAAGTGAAGATTCTTAGCAGATACTTTTAGTAGGTACTTGTTAACTTAGGCCTGAAGCTCAGGAGGAAAGCCAAGTATAGAGAGAAGAATTTGAGAATCATTTTTATAGAAGTTGTCATTTGAGCTGAAGAGATAGTGATATTTCCATCAGTGAGAATAGAGAAATAGGAATTTCTGAGGGAGAAAACTCATAGGAAATACCTTAATTTTAGGATGACATTTTGCTAAATTGTGTAATCTTTTCACCTCATTAAAAGATATTATATAGGAAAAACATTTTGAGAAAACACAGGGAGGAAATCTATGTCTAAAACAATGCCTAAATATAGTGGTGCTTAAAAAATTTTGTTGAATTAATAAAGACAAATTTTTGTGTGGGATATAGGGGATGTAGGAGAAAATAATGGATATGTATGGTGGAGAACTTGTTATGTCATAAGTCCCCTAACATAGTGTTATTTCTGGGAGCAGGTGAGTAGATAGATCTGAAAATACACAAATTTTTTTTGGTCTTTTTATGTCCGCACCCGCGGCATATAGAAGTTCCCAGGCTAGGGGTCGAAACAGAGCTGAAGCTGCCCAGCCTAACGCCACAGCCCCAACAACGCCAGATCTGAGCTGCATCTGCGACCTACACCACAGCTCACCACAACACAACGCTGGATTCTTAACCCACTGAGCAAGGCCAGGGATCGAACCTGTGTCCTCCTGGATGCTAGTCAGATTTATTTCCATTGAGCCATTGTGGGAACTCCTGAAAATATTTTGAACTCTTGAAATGTTCTTTGAGATGCATTTCTTTTTGAAGTATTGAAAGAAGTTTAGCAGGTAAGGTTATAAGTCTAGTCTAATTCAGAAGGTTATATTCTTTCCATTTTATCTGGTAAGAATTAGTCTTGTAAAGTATATTTTGAAAATTTATTCTCATGTTCCCATAAGTGTATTTAAACTTTTTTTTTTTTTGCCTTTGTTCGTCTTTACTTTTTCCCTCTGCCTGTGACATCTTTCTCACCTTCTCAGTCCCTTGCTTTCTCTGAATTAGTTGCTACTTATCTTTTTAGGTTTTCCGTTTAGCCATCAGTTTTTTCAGGAAGTGTATACTAATGTGCTAAGACTGAAGTTTTTCCATATGCCCCCACATTCTAGTGCTTGCTGTACCAAATTGCAGCTGCCTGTTTTGTCTGTATTCTCCACTAGACTGTAAACTTCTATTTCATGGTATTCTGTGGTGGTAACTTATTTTTCTACAATGTAGCACAATGCTTGGCATGTAGTTGGTTGGAGATGTTCTAATTAAAGGTCATGCTAGACTAAAGTTTATTTTTGAACTTCAGATTCAGTGTTTAAAGGCTTATCTTAATATCCATATTAAGAAATGTTTTAGTTACAGAAGGTGGCCGCTGTATCACCATACCTTCTAAAGTTTTAGGTTGAACATTGTGAAATTAAAAAAGTGTGGGTTTTTAAGTAGAAGGTAGTTTACAGTTATGTTGCAGTAATGTGTTCTTTGGACCAGATGACCACACATCATTTCTTTGCCCTATTTTAATGTGCTTAATTGCTGGCTTGACACTTTTAATTGTTGAATTTCTAAGAAATATTCAGCTATAAGAATTGGGAGGGTTTTTTTTCCCCCCATCTTTTAAAGTTTTATTGAAGTTTAGTTGATGTACAAAGTTGTGATAATTTCTGCTGTATAACGTAGTGATTCAGTTATACATGTACACACATCCATTCTCAGATTTTTTTTCCCATAAAGATTATCATAGAACATTGGGTAGAGTTCCCTATGCTGTACGGCAGTCAGCATTGAGAGTTTTTTGAGAAATGAAACTACACAGATATAAGAAATGGAGGATGTAATATGGGAACTGATGTTAGCTTCCTGCTAGAAAGTATTATACTTTTCCTCTTTCTTGTTTTTTTTTTTGTTTTTTTAAATAAACATGTTTAATTAGTGCATAACATTTTTGGAGAGCGTGTGGCATTTTCTACTTTTCATTATCTGTTTTCTAGGGTTATAGGGGTTAAGGTTACCATGAGACTGTCGTAGTTGAATGTACTTGAATATAAACTTTTGGTTGCATAAACATTGTATTGTTGGTCCCACATTTTGTATAAATTGAAATTTTGTGTGGACAGACATATGACAGTGCTGTTTCTTTAATACTCCCATAGAACTTAAATCTCCTTTGTTCTCTATAAACGTGTTACCTATGGCAAAAGGAAATCAAATTTTTGCCCTTGCCTTGAGCTCATTTGATCTGAGGTAAATGACTAAATACATAAACAAACACACACAGACACACACACTTGATATTTGCCTGAACCTGTAACTATACTCAAGAGGTCTAACATACATGTAAATATTTCTTCTCAAGTTTTAGTGTAGTTGGTCTAAGGGGTACCTATTTCCCTTAGTCTAGTGGTTGTTCCGATGAATTTCCTAGTGAGCAAATTTTAGTCTGTCTGCATAGTGATACGGGAAAAAAAAGACTGAATGAAATCACTTAGTATAAGGTGTCTTTTCTTTACTCTCCCCTTCACCTTAAAAAGTCAGTTTATTTTTCTTAACCACTAGCTCAGACTGTATGACTTTGTTTGCTGAAAGGAAATATCGAGGTTTTAGGAGATTTCTAGTAGGTTTAGAAAATGTCTTTATGCCTCTACTCCCAGCCTGAAATCAGTTTAATTTCAGAATGGACAGCATGTGTGAGAGAATCTGCTTAACATGTTTGAGAGTTAAGGAAGAACTTTGGAAGTTCATTATATGATCAGGCGCAAATGGTTCCAAGTGATTCAGGTGATGACATTTTTTGGCAATGAGATTTCTGTATATATGTTTCTCTGTGAGAACTTTGGTGCCTGCCAGTGATATAACTAGGAGGAAGAGCATAGTGGAAAGTAAAAGTGATCTGCTGGGAACTGCAATTTAGTTTCCTTTTTATACAAAGGAAATTTGTTGATGGTAGTGCTATTTTAATAGTTTTCTACTGTAGTAGACAGTTTCGTTTAGGATTGTGAAGTTTTAAATAATCGTGTAGTTTGAATTAAGCACCTATCTATATTCATAACAGGTTGTTTTCTTGTATAGATTTCTGTATTCTACCTGATGAGAGACTAAAAAGCACAAAGGCTCTGCTAAGGCCCCTTAAATAAACTGTACCAGTATATATGCTTATAAAAACATTCATGTGATTCCAAATTTAAAATGATTCCTGAGGTTTGCCCAACATACCTCTTTTCTTATTTAACTTATTTAATGTATAGTTTCATCTTAGATGTTTTAGTTTAGATAAACTTAGTTATGTAGCATCTAAGAAAATGATATCAAGGGACTCCACATCTGCCTGTATGATTTCCCAACAAAAATTACAAAACTAGCTGAGTTTTTTTAAAAATGTATTTACTTTTAGAATTTTCTTCTGTATCTCTCCCCCATCTTGCTTAAAAGAGAGAAATCAAGAGAAAGGGCTAATTTACTTTTAAATAGGAAAACAGTAGATACTTTATTATTAAAGTACTAATTTAAGCAAACTTAATTTATAACATCTCAAGTGCATACTGTGCTTGCTGTCTCTCCAAAAAATATATCCACATTGGGGAAAGAATGGAGCTATTTTAGGGCTTCCTTTTGGAATTGCCAGGAGAAATGGAAGAAATTCTATTTTATGAATACTTTGAAGTCTCCAACCTCAATTAATATGTCTGATCTGTAATGTTCAAAAAAGAGGTTTTGGGAAAAGAAATTTCCTCTTTAAAAATCAGTGTTTTAGAAGAAACAAAAATTGGTTTCTTTTGTTCTTTTCCCAAAATTAGAAGGTAAACAAGATTGGAAAGCAGAAAGATAACTGAGACCTAGGTGACCCACATAGTAATCATCCATCATGTAACAGTATGTAATATGAAATCTTCATTGACAAAGCTGAATTAATCAGTCCTATAGTCTATGTGTACATGTATGTAATTTATGTGTAGTTTATGTATTAGTTCATTTCTAACAATGTCATGCCAACCTTCTATGAAGTATATACTGTTATTTTGCGCCTTTTTTACATGAGGCAACTCAGGCTCAGAAATTAAGAACTTTGCCCACATTTGTATATACAGTTGGCAGAGCTAGTATTCAAACATAAGCCGACACTCTTAAACATTATACTGTATGGCCTATGTAGTGCTTTCTCACTTTTATATTTTTCTTTAAAGAAGTTTAGGATAAATATTTAATTTATTCCAAGGTTCAGATGGAGATTATTTCCACTGCCCTTTTTTAAACAGGTGGTGGTAATAAGGTAAAAAATGTAGAGACTTGCATAAATGTGGAGGTTTCTTTTAGGTTCTAGTCTCACCAGTCAGCTTAATCTCTTTTGAAGAAGCTTAGGAGGTACCAGTGTAGCCATCCTTCTTTGAGCTCTGTCAGCCAAAATCGTTTTCATATTCTTTTCAGAAATAGATAGAAAAAGATGAGAATTTGCTTTTGTGCACATTGAAGAAATTTTTTTGGTTTTTCTTCGAGTTGGCAAGGGAGGAAATCAAACTAGATTTCTAAAAAATTACTTTTCACTATTATATTTTATGATTCAACACTTCTTCCTTCACTCAAGAAATACTTTTTAGATTAACATTACTGTGTGTCAGGTGCAGTCTGTGGGTTATAATTGCCACAGGTTTAAGCAGAGTAAAACATTTAATTTAGGTGTTGGAGTTTATAGATACTTGGTAATCTCATGTTATACTCAGAATATTCTCATTCCCCTAAATGGCACTTCAGTTATTCTGTGTTCTTTTGGAATATTCTAGCTTCCAGTTGCATATCTTTTTTTTTTTTTAATTTTTACTTATTTGAAAATAGTCACCAGCAAAAGTATCCTTAAAGAGATACAATAAAGCTTTGATTTGTAAAGACTTAGAGAAATAGTGGGGATAATTAAATGTAGGTTTTCTTTCATTTTCTTGTTATAATGATAAATTGAACCTTTTAGACAAATATCTACTAGGAAGTGTCTCCTCTTGGGGAGTGTCATATGCGGGTATATTTTGAGATGGCATATTCCTCATTTTTTTATATAAAATGAATGGTATTACAAATTTCAGAAAATTAAGGGAGATAGCATTCTCTTCACTGCTGGGGTTAAATAGAATATGTAATGATTCTCCATGTGAAACTACCACCTTAGGGACCGTCAATCTCCTGGTAGGTAAAGTTTTTATTTTTATAAAAGAAAATAGGTTAAAAAAAGGTTGAGAGACATTGTATTAAAGAAGACCTAAGGATTAGTGCTCAGAACCTTAACAGATTAAGGTTCTATTAATCTGTAAAGTATTTAAATCAAATCATATCACATTTGATTTGTTATTTACTTTCTAAAACATTTATTTTATAAAACATTTCAGTATATCATGCTTTACACAATTTTAGTAAAGCGATTACTTTTATCTAGTATGATGTTGATTTTTTGATTTTCAAGCTTTTAAATGGGATAAAGATTGCATATTTTAAGTTTAATTCTGCTTTATGTTTCAGTAGTAGCTTTAATATATAAAATATTTTGATTTTCAAGCTTTTAAATGGGATAAAGATTGCAAATTGTAAGGTTAATTCTGCTTTATGTTTCAGTAGTAGCTAAATATAGCTGTGCAGATATATTTAAAAGATTCTTTTTGTCTGATTCTCCTTGGTAATTTGATGTGGACTATAAAGATAATTCAAGAAATTCTGAGTTTTGGTTAAGATAATTCGGTTTTTTTCCTAGAACAGTCAGAGGCTTGTAACAATGGATCTTTTTAACAGTTTTCGAGAATCATAGTCAAATGCCTATGTGCTCATAAGCCTATTGTTGGATAATTCAATTTCAATTTATAGTCATAATCAAGAATTGAGATTTTTTTCTAGTATCTTCAAAACTTTTGGCATAAAGAGAATTACTAATATTCAGGAGACGGTTGTTTATTTAGATTTATGTCTCTGTCTTGAACTAAATACCACTTTTAATGCCAGAATCTTATAGAAAGTACATAGATGTAAAAACTGAAAATCACAAATACATAAAAATGGGGTATTTATTATAAATTAGTAATTTGTAATGCCTCATATACCTCTGGCTCTTACAGTGTGTTTACAAGATGGAGATTAAAAAATCTTTTAATCTTGACATTTTGCATAAAATACAGAAGTTTAACAAATATCAAGTACACTAAAATAGATACATTGGAGTTTCCATCATGGCTCAGTGGTTAAAGAACCCGACTAGTATCCCTGAGGATGCGGGTTCAATCCCTGGCCTTGCTTAGTGGGTTAAGGATCTGGTGTTGCTGTGAGCTGTGGTGTAGGTAGCAGATGTGGCTCGGATCTGGCATTGCTGTGGCGTAGGCTGGCAACTACAGTTCCCATTTGACCCCTATAGCCTGGGAACTTCCATATGCTGAGGGTGAGGCCCTAAAAAGACAAATAAATAAATAAAATACTTTGTTTAATATTGTTCTTAGTTTTGTCTTTGTTCAAGGTGTAAATCTGCTCTGTGGGGCAGCTCTACTGTTATAATGAAGCTCTGTGATTGTTTTTCATTGTTTTATTTCTGTCTTATATACAAACTTTCAAATGGGTTGGTTTTTAGAAGAAAATTAAAAATAATTCTTTTGGAGTTCCCGTCGTGGCACAGTGGTTAACCAATCCGACTAGGAACCATGAGGTTGCGGGTTCGGTCCCTGCCCTTGCTCAGTGGGTTAACGATCCCGCGTTGCCGTGAGCTGTGGTGTAGGTTGCAGACGCGGCTCGGATCCCGCGTTACTGTGGCCCTGGCGTAGGCCGGTGGCTACAGCTCCGATTCAACCCCTAGCCTGGGAACCTCCATATGCCGCAGGAGCGGCCCAAGAAATAGCAACAACAACAACAAAGACAAAAGACAAAATAATAATAATAATAATTCTTTTGAGAAGTTTGAAATTTCTTAAAAAAAAGTTAAGAATAGTAAGCTTTCATTTCAGCAAGGTTATAAAAATAGTCATAGTACTATAATAGTTTTGTCGACTAATGCTTAGATATTGAGTACGTCAATGTAATATGAATGTTTATTGTTTTCCTCTGAATGTTTCAAATTAGACCCCAAGTACCAAAGGATATTAAAAGTGTAAGAATATTTCATAACAATTACTTTGTAGATTTTTTTCTTTTTACCATGACCATATGAAAATTCCAATCTAAGTGTGCTTCTGTTTATGTTAATCCATGAGGCTTTTATAGGCATAGTTTGATAGTATGGATGATGCCAGGTTGTAGCGAAGGTATAGCCAGTCATTTAAGCAGATCATCTGGTAATATGGTAGATAGAAAA
This sequence comes from Phacochoerus africanus, assembly GCF_016906955.1. Classification (NCBI taxonomy): domain Eukaryota; kingdom Metazoa; phylum Chordata; class Mammalia; order Artiodactyla; family Suidae; genus Phacochoerus; species Phacochoerus africanus. Next base: position 95,003,833 of record NC_062547.1, read on the forward strand.
TAGGTAATTTGAGAGCAGGAAAGTTAAAGGGACAACGGTATTAATTATTTCCCACGTTTGTTAAATACATTTGAAGAATTCAAATATGTGATTATGGAGTGGGTCATCCTAAGACAAAAGGGACTAATTAACTTCATATTGAAATAGGAAATTCGAATAGGGCTAGTGTCATTCTATTTTTCGTATTTTAGGGCACAAACACTAAATCAAAGTTTTATTTTCTCTGAGATACTGTGTGCCTTGTTAAATCTTGGTTCCTTAATATATTGAGAAATAGTGAAGGGATCATTTGTTTCCATTTTTTCATCTTAGTCTTAATGTTTTAAGTAGGTATTGGATGGTTCATACTTGAGGTGATTAGGCCTGGGCTTAGAGAACAAATTAAAAATTGAGTGACTGAATTATTTTTGAGAGCCTGAGAATTTAAAAACACGAGTTAAAATTGGAATAACTGGTTCAGAATAAAATGTAAATGTTTAAGTTAATATGTAGGTGTGTAAAATCTTTAGTAGTATGTTTTTCAACTACCAATAGTAATTTTATGGTTGCTATTTTTATTCTCATCTCTTTAATTTTTTTCCTTAGGTGGTATCATGGAAAACTTGATAGAACCATAGCAGAAGAACGCCTCAGGCAGGCAGGGAAGTCCGGCAGTTACCTTATAAGAGAGAGTGATCGGAGGCCAGGTTCCTTTGTACTTTCATTTCTTAGCCAGACAAATGTTGTCAACCATTTTAGGTAAGTTTTTATTCCTATTATGAGGCTACATAATAAAGCTATTTTTCTGTAGTATTCATAGACCTGCTTTAGTGACATTTAAATAATAGGGAAAGAAACACTTTTAATTAAATGATTTAATTAGTGATTTAGAGTAGATGCTGTTGAATGCTTACATTTTTGTTTAAGAATATTATTATTGGATGGTTTTGTGCTGATAAATATAATTATCATTTTTAAAATATAAAGAATTACAAAGAAACCTTGAATGGTAAAGCAGAAATAAAGGAAATGTATACTTTTAGATCAGAGTAACAGAAAATTTAGAAATAGTATTTTAAGAGAAAAGTATGCGCCCTTGAATTCCTTTTAACTTCAGTATTTTGAAACTGCAGACATTCACTTCAATTAAAGAGACATGTAGATTTTCAAATACAGATATCAAAGTTCATATTTATAAATATATTTACATATATTGTATTGATTTCATTTCTCTGGAAACATTGAAAAAATCATCCAGTGCCTATAGTGTTAATTGATAAAATGTTTTTGTACCATTGACTTTTATATTTTAAAAATAGGCTCTATGAGTACTATCTACCATATGTAGAATGTGAGATTATTATTATAGTCTGTGTAAATATTTCAAGAGATCTGTAAGGTATTTTTAGCCAAAGGAAACTTATTAAAACTCCTGTTTTGTCTTAAATATGGAAAGAAAGGAGATGTGTCTGAGGATGAATTTACAAATATTTTAATGAATTATGTAATTGAGGTTTATAAGTCAAGGATCTCATATCAAATGCACACATATCTTTTTAAAAGACAATCTTAAGTAACTTTCATATAGTGAAGGTATTATTAGTAGTATTTTAGTATAGGGATGCAGGTAAAGGAAAACAGTATGAAATTATAAATTTATAATATCCATGGAACTTGGCCATCAAAATTGGCTATAAAGGTTTTTGTTTTTCTTTATTCTTTTTCCTATAAAAATAGGATTATTGCTATGTGTGGAGATTACTACATTGGTGGAAGACGTTTTTCTTCTCTGTCAGACCTAATAGGTTATTACAGTCATGTTTCCTGTTTGCTTAAAGGAGAAAAATTGCTTTATCCAGTTGCACCGCCAGAGGCAAGTAAAATATGTTTCAAAACTTTATTATTTCACTTTACTAATGAAGTTAGCTCTTGTTCAGTTTTTTGTGATGTTTGTTGTAATTCAAGAGTATTTGTTACATTAAATTTTAAATCTGGTTGTAGTGTCAGAGAAAAACTGGCCACTTCTTTAGAAAAGAAAGTAATTTTTCTATAACTTTGTATTGAAGTTACTAATGTTTTTAAAATCATACTGTATGGTGATAATTTAAATGTTTTTTAATGATATCACAGTGCTAATGCTGAAGTTGCTGTATCCTCTGAAATGTCTCTTGCGTCATTAGAGAAAAGTTATATATATAACAACATACAGTAATGCAATATTATATGTTGTGTAGTTTTTAACAAAAATTAAATCGTAAGTTATATTACCTGACTAAAAACATGATGGTCATGTTGTTAGAAGAATTTCTAGGAGTTCCCGTCGTGGCGCAGTGGTTAACCAATCCGACTAGGAACCATGAGGTTGCGGGTTCGGTCCCTGCCCTTGCTCAGTGGGTTAACGATCCGGCGTTGCCGTGAGCTGTGGTGTAGGTTGCAGACGCGGCTCGGATCCCGCGTTGCTGTGGCCCTGGTGTAGGCCGGTGGCTACAGCTCCGATTCAACCCCTAGCCTGGGAACCTCCATATGCCGCAGGAGCGGCCCAAGAAATAGCAACAACAACAACAATAACAACAACAAAAGACAAAAAAAAAAGAATTTCTATAAAAACAACAGCAAAGCAAGATGAACATTTCAAGGCTTTGGGTACTTAGACCCCAGCAAAAAATAATTTGAATGATCCTGTGGAGTTTATAATGTGTTTTTTCTTTTTTGTCACACCCATGGCATATGGAAGTTTCTGGGCCAGGGGTCATATCTGGGATGGAATCTAAGCTACAGATGCAACCTACACCACAGCTGTGGCAATGTCACATCTTTAACCCACTGTGCCACCATGGGAACTCCTATAATGTGGATTTTTATTGGCTTTATGTGGACAAACCTGATTTGACTTTGATATAAAAAGTTTATCTTTTGTAAATCAATTTTTTTATGGTTTCTAGCCAGTAGAAGATAGAAGGCGTGTTCGAGCCATTCTCCCTTACACGAAAGTACCAGACACTGATGAAATAAGGTATTTTATAAGATATTTTCGTTTATAGGCATTTGAAATAAGCATTTGAAAGATTGAATATTTAATGCTCTTGGACTAGGAAGGTTTTGGAATTTGAGAACATAGCATCCAGCAAAGCATGTCTTTACTATTAAGTTCATTGTTCCTGACCCCATATGTTGCCTATGGATTTGGATCAGAGAGATCACAGTGAAGATGACAGGAGAAATAACAGCTTTTTATTAGACTGTGACAGAGTAAGGAGAGTTCTGTTATATTCAGTACTCCCATTTTAATTTTTGTTATTACATGACACACTTCAACTTTAAATGTTACTCAAATAATTATTCAACTTTTATGAGTGAATTAATTTTACATGTTATGGTATAAATAGCTGCAGAACATGATAAAGTTTTTATTATGTAATTTAATTTAGATATAATTTATTTCTATAGAATTTGATTTTATATAATTTGAAAATTAGCAGTTATGAAATTATCTGTATCTTTCTATAAGCTATCTAGCTTTCCAGTAGAAAATTTGTTTCTTACTGGTGAAATGTTAAGGCCACTTTGAAATAATTTTAGTGATTCTGAGTATACAGCTTCTCATTAAAGTCAACATCAGTTAAAATATAATAACTTTTGGGAGGTACTAAAAATTTCTGGCACTATGGTATTTTAAAAAATAAACTATCTGAAATCTTAAAAGAGGCTTTCCATTTTTATATAATTGTCCTCAAAATAACAACTTCTCATTTAGTTCTTATCAGCACACTTTTATTTGTGATCTAAGCTGGAAAAACCAGTGAAAGAAAGAGAAGGGAAGAAATGGATCTAACAAAGAAGAGGAGTGATGAATTGCCAATTTGGGAATTTTGGATAATTTGAAAATTCTCAGTGGGATCATCTAGGACAGCAGCTCTGAAAGTATATGATCCATGTAACCCTGGGGATCCTTGAGATACATTCACAGGGTTCATAAGATCAAAACTATTTTTATAATTACGCATGGGTAAAAGATCCATTCGAAGTACAAAATGGACTAATAGATGTTATTGAAATGGGTAACATCAACTTTGTTGATACATAGTTTTAGATTTCACATTATAACCAACCTCCAAGAAGGTACTACTGCCATGAGCTGGGGTGTAGGTTGCAGACATGACTTGGATCCTGCATTGCTGTGGCTGTGGCATAGGTCGGTGGTTACAGCTCTGATTGGACCCCTAGCCTGGGAAGCTCTGTTGTTTCAGATGTGGCCCTAAAAAGACAAAAAAAGCAAAAAAATAAAAATAAAAAAAATAAAAAAAGAAGGTACTACTAGTCAAGTTTATAATCTGAAAGACTATTAAAATACTTAACTTTTACACAACTACATATTTGTATAAAGCTAGATTCTTTATATACTTAAAGCAAAAAAACATACATCAACAGATTAAACACAGAAACGTGAGAATCCATCAGTTTTCAGTTAAGCCAGACATGAGTTTTGCAAAAATGCCAAACAATAATATGCTTACTAAACCTGTAAAAACTATAATTATTTTTCATTTTTATGTTACCATGTAATAGGGTATAGTATTATTATTGTCTTTTTTATTTTTTAGGATCACACCCGTGGCACATGGAGGTTCCCAGGCTAGGGACTGAATTGGAGCTGTAGCTGTTGGCCTATGCCTCAGCAATGTGGGATCCAAGCTGTGTCTGCAACTTACACCACAGCTCATGGCAACACCAGATCCTTAACCCACTGGGCAAGGCTGGCGAGCAAACCTGTGTCCTCATGGATGCTAATCAGATTCATTTCCGCTGAGCCATGACGGAACTCATTATTTTTAAAGGAATTAATAAATATTTTTAAACATTCACATTTTCAATTCTAATATGGTTGAATATCAATAGATACAATCCATATAAAGGAAAGCCTTGTTAGATAGCAATTTCTGAAAGTGTAAAAGGGGTCCTGAGAGACCGTCCAAAAAATGGACTCCAGCTTTAAACAAATTTAAAATTTTGTATGTACCTGGGAAGTTTGTTTTTTAGAATAAAAACATCTGAAATGTAATGAGCTTTAATAAAAGCACTTTAACCTGTTCTGAGGAAAAATGCAAAATATGGAATGAATCTTAAGATTATGTTTTTTTGTGCTAGGAGGTAAGCTTTTTACTTTTCAGGTTTGTTTTTTGCATTATAAAATGTCAGTAGTATAGCAATAATAACAGAAGTCAAAAATTTAAAAAAATCTCTTAAGATTGCTTTTGACCAAAAAATGAAGCTTATCATTTATCATTTCTCTTTTACTTCTTGTCCCTATGTACTCCTTTTTTTCCCCCTTACTAATAATTATTTTTTTAATGTGTTTACTTAGGTAGTTGGTTCTGGAAAGGAAGAGTTTATTTGGTTAAGTGGTTATTTCTGCTACATTTCAGCTAGTGAAACACTAGTTATTGTTAAGGGTTGTAGAATGAAGGTAGAATGCAAGGAGTTCCCTTGTGGTGTGGCAGGTTAAAGATCTGGCATTATCACTAGTGTAGCTTGGGTCATTGCTGTGGTGCAGGTTCGATCCCTAACCTGGGAGTGCCACATGCCACATGGCAGCTCCCCTCCCCCTGCCAAAAAAAAGATAGAATGCACTATTCTGTGCTTATTCAAAAAGGGTGCATTTCAAGTGTCATGTGCAAGTTTCTTTCTTTTTTTTTTTTAATTGGTCTTTTTAGGGCCACACCTACGGCATATGGAAGCTTCCAGGCCAGGGGTCTAGTTGGAGCTGCAGCTGCTGGCCTACACTACAGCCACAGCAACACCAGATCCCAGCCATGTCTGCGACCCACACCACAGCTCATGGCAACACCAGATCCTTAACCCACTGAGCAATGCCAGGGATCGAATCCTCATCCTCCTGCATGCTAGTCAGGTTCCTTACTGCTAAGCCACAATGAGAACTTCATCAAGTGTGATGTGCAAATTTTTATTCTTGAACTGATCCAAGTTAACAGTGAAGTTTGAGATATTCTATAGAAGAACAAAGTTTGAAAGGTATGAGAAGAGATTAACTTATTAGAACTTCAGTTTATGATTATTAACACTGAAAGGAAAATTGATTTTTAAAAAATGAGCATATATGATAGGTAAGGATATGGATACAGGTCAGTGGTAGCATCCAATCAATCATGAAACCTTAAGTGCTCAGAGGCATTTGTTCAAGCCTAAAAGGAAAAGTTTGAGGAATTATACTAATGGTTTCATATTGATGACTTAAATCAACAACTTTTTCCTCTTATGACTGTGTAAAGGTTGAAAACATCTAGATTCCAATGAAAAGAAATGAGGTTGTATATACATCTCTCCATTCAGATATTGATAGCAGGAAAAACATGCATGCATTCTCATAATCTGTCTATTGGTATCACTTTCAGAGAAAGAATGCCATGCTTTTTGGACCATGGATATCTGAATTAACTTAATAAAGGCTTATTTATGCTTTTTTTATGAGAAAAATGCTAGTCTCATAAGCATCTTTGTGATAAGGCTAATTTTTCTTATTTAAAGTAACAGTGACTATTTAAAGTAACTATATCTTGTGTATGTGGAATCAGTTAATTATACTTATTTTATGTTTACGATTTCATATCTTACCTACATCTGAAAGAGTAATGCTGTTGAAATTTATATTTTTAGGTCTAGTTTTCTTGGAGTTATACCCTGAAGTCTATAATATATGTATAATTCCTGTTTACATAAATTCCAACTTTCATCTAATAATAATCCAGTGATATACATAGTGCAGGTACCATTACTAAATCCATTTTACACATAATGAAATCAAGATTCAGATTGGCAACTGTCTTCAAAGTTTTCCATATAGATAATGACAGAAACAGGACAAAGACCTAGGGTATTCTATGACATTAACTTCACAATTTCTATTTTCAGTTTCTTAAAAGGAGATATGTTTATTGTTCATAACGAATTAGAAGATGGATGGATGTGGGTTACAAATCTAAGAACAGATGAACAAGGTCTTATTGTTGAAGACCTAGTAGAAGAAGTGGTAAGTTTTATGCTCTTTCTCAGAATTCTAAATATTTTTAAAATTTTGAGACAAAAGACCAAAAAAAAAAAAAATTTGGAGTTCCCGTGGTGGCGCAGTGGAAACTAATCTGACTAGCAACCATGAGGTTGTGGGTTCGATCCCTGGCCTCGCTCAGTTGGGTTAAGGATCTGGTGATGCCGTGAGCTGTGGTGTAGGTCACAGACGTGGCTCAGATCTGGCGTTGCTGTGGCTCTGGCATAGGCCGGCAGCTACATATCCAATTAGACCACTGGCCTGGGAACCTCCGTGTGCCACGGGTGCAGCACTCAAAAGACAAAAGACAAAAAAATAAAATAAAATAAAAAATAAAATTTTGAAACATGTCCATTATCAGGGAAATTAGTTATAGATACGTTTCTTTCATGAAAAACCTCCATTTATAAGTACAAGTAATTTTTCATTAAAATCTATTTACTGTTAATAAATGCTATTTATTTGTGAAGAACATATCTAAGCTAGCATGTCTTAATCTGTAGCTGCCAATTTTCAGAAAGTTTTCATGTGTTTCTAAGAATTAAACATGTATTAGCATTTGTATCCCTTTGTGTCTTTAATTGGATCGTTTAACCCATTGAATGGGGCCAGGGATTGAATCTGAGTCCTCATGGATACTGATCGGGTTTGTTACCGCTGAGCCAAGTGTGGTGTTTCTTAGTGCAAGGCTAAGTTTCAGTTGAAACTGATGAATTCATATTGGAGCGGTGGGTGGGAAAGGGCACAGAGGTAATTATACTACTTGGGCTACTATTTATAGTTTAAGAAAAAGGAGGAAAAGGGCCTGAATTTAGAGTTATTGCAACAAGGGGAGAAGAGGACTAAGGGGGAGTTTTGGAAAGACCTTTCATGAACAGAAACATCTTTTCTTGTATATACATAAATAAATATGAAGGATAGGGTATAGATGTATTTGAAGATTTGATTTTTACTAAAAATAAATGATTTTATAAAATACTATTTTAATGTCTTCCCTTTAGGGCCGGGAAGAAGATCCACATGAAGGCAAAATGTGAGTTTGCGTTATTAAAAGGAAAAAACTATAGTACACTTACTAATTGAAAACTGGCACCTAAAAATATTTTAAAAGAAAATTAATACTTTCTGAGCTGAATTTAAAAAAATGTTTTTATTTGGCTCAAGAATTAATGTCTAAATATTTTCTTAAGAACATAATGATAATGAAGGTGACCATATTTTTAATGTTCTATGGTTTAGGTTTTGTTTTTTTCTTGCTTGTCAGAGAACTTAGCCTCCAAGTGATGGTTCTTTACCATATTAATAAGATTTCACAAGGACTTTCTTGTCAATTTTTTCGGGCTGATTTTAAGGACTAATTCTAAGGCCAGGTATTATTACACCTACTACTTGCCACATTCTTCTCTTATATTCCAGAAGTTGTTAGCTACCACCAACTCCATGTGGTGTTTCAGCTTTACTCTGATTTCTTTAATGTTCTTAAAGATCTTCTTTAGTGTCCTTCTCATCCCTCTTGATATTTATATGTATATATATATATATATATGTTTTCTTTTAAAGAATTTAACTCTTAATCCCAATCCTATTTTACTCTTTATTTTAATAGACCATTCATTTTTTAATATCTTGTCAGTGGAACATTTTTTTCTTAGCTTTCTGTCAGCAGTTAGGGGTGGAATTTAAGGCTTGCCTGTCAAGTGTTTACTTAAACTGTTTTCTAACCATTAGAACATAAAATCACTAAACTGAATACTCCACTTTCAGTCATTTAATTTAGTTCCCCACCCTTCCTCAAGTGGAACATTTGAGAAGTTTTCTGAGTTCATTTTCCTTATTTTATGTAGCTGCAAAGTAGGCTTCATCAGTGAACTACTTTTTTTGATTGTACTATTTTGAAGTCTCCTCACTACCTATATGAGAATTAAAATTCTAATTAGTGTTTGGAGGAGGCATACAGATAATGTAAGAAATGAATTGGGTCAGTTGTATATATTTCAGTTTTTCTCAAGTTAGAATACTCTTGATCTTTCTTATTTTCCTTCTTTGATAGTGATCTAGGTACACATGTAACTGTTTCCCTGCTCTAAGAGAATAACAATGCAAGTGTGGTGATAAATGGAAACTGACATTCACTCTTTGTATTGGGGGAGATTGCAGGAAGTCAAAAACTAAACTTTGTTTGCCTGCAGTGAAGCAACTGCTCTGTCTAATTGATGTGCAAAAGAATGGAAGTCTAGTGTTAAGAAAGCCTTCTGACTTTTAAGAGAAGCTAGAAATCTATATTTTTTTATCCCTATTTAAAATAATTCCATAGATTGGTTTTAAAAAGAAAAGAAAAAAAAAAGATCAAATGCCAGTAAATATTTAAAGCTCTATCCAGTTTTCTCATAGCGTAAAGTAGAAATCTCACTTTCACTGCGAAATCTTTTTTTTTTTTAACTTAACACCATTGTAATTTTTCCACTTTCTGAATGTTATACTTTTCTACTCATTTGGTGTTTAGCACTGTTGTTTTTTACTTTATGTATCTGTCAGCTCCCTAAGTTTCTTATGACTGGCGGTAAAGCATCTCAGTAACATCCCCGAGTGCCCTTTGAGACTAAATAGATGTCATAACTCCAGCCATGTTCCTTTCCAGGTCCATATTTCCATGATAAAGGTATCAAGTCCTGCTCTTTTTATCTTCTAAAATACTCCTTAAATGTGGTTGTCTTCTCAATCTTAAGCAACCATATTCTAGTTCAGGCCTTTTTCATCTCTTTATTCTCCTTAAATCCTTTCTTCCAATAGCCAGAATAATCAACTCAAAGCATATATTGGAATGCATCACTTTTTCACTTAAAATTCTTTCCTGATTCTCTTTTCCTTAGCAGAGCTAGAAAAGATCCTTTGATCTAGATCCTGTGTCCTTTGTAAGTGCTAGCTCTTGTCATTTCTAGTTTATACTCTACTCTGCAGCTTGCAGATCTTCTAATGTATAGTACTGTTTTTCTCCTTTTCTCAAGCTACTTCCTAGGCCAGAATTCCCCTTCACTATTTTTGATTAATGCCTGTTATTTAAAGACTTAACTCATTTATCACTCTTTCCAAGAAGCCTTCTGTTATCTTGTCCCTTACGTGTTCTACAGAATTGGAGCCCTTCTCTGTTCTTGCAAAACTGCCCCCAGCATGTACCTGTCATTGCGCTTTATTATATTTTCTGCATTCTCTTTATAGATGATGGTATTTATGTTCCCTTTTGTTACTAAAATGGGGACTTCCTAAAGTCAGAGACTCATTTTTCTATTATTTCAAAACTATGTGCTTGAAATATATTCATTTTATATACAGGTAATAAATGCCTAAATGAGGAAATTCAGATCTAACCCCTTCAGAAAACAGTATTGCAAATTGTTCTCTGAATTCCATTTTTCCCCCCATCCACCTTTAATTCCCCTTTTTGCCTTTATTCTAGCTATAAAAATATAGGATGGGGCCTTCGAGGTCATGTAATCAACTCTCCCCTAGAATATAGAAATCTTGTTCTAGCATTTGTAGTAAATGGTCATTTCAACAGTACTTGAGTGCATGCAGTATGGATCTTTACTGCCTTTTAAGGTAGGCTGGACTACTCCAGTTACTATATACTTATATTATTCAGAATTTGCTTTGGGAGCCTCAGGAAATATGAATTAGTTAATGGCTGAAATAAAATTAAAGAGAGAATTTAGAAGTTTAACATTTCAGAGAATTCCCATTGTGGCGCAGAGGAAACAAATCCAACTAGGATTCATGAGGATGCTGATTCAGTCCCTGGTCTCGCTCAGTGGGTCGGAGATCCGGTGTTGCTATGAGCTGTGGTGTAGGTTGCAGATGCGGCTTGGATCCCACGTTTCTATGGCTGTAGTGTAAGCCAGTAGCTGTAGCTCTGATTTAACCCCCAGCCTAGGAACTTCCATATGCTGAGGATGCGGCCCTAAAAAGACAACAACAAAAAAAATTTAGTATTTCATTCATGTGAATAGGTAAAAATTCAGTTATATGTTATACTCTGACCAGTAATAATATGGATAATTTAAAAATGTGAATAGCCTCTTAACCTCTCCCATTGGATTTTATAGCATTTATGATTTAGTCTTGTAGTATCTTTACTTTCAAAGTATTCTTTAAGTCATGATTAAAAATAAGTGTAGACCCTAAGAATATATGGCAAAGTTGTACAGAGGTGATTTGAGTTGTCAGCTTGGCATTAACATATATTCATCTGCAAGCTAGATAATAATATTTCAGGTGAATGAGAGTTTTTAAGTAATTTAATTGCCAGTATCCTGTATCAGAGTCACATGTATCATTTTATTTTAAGGCAGTAGATCTTGACTATAATGCTGTTTGTAATAATTTCTAAAGGCTTATTTTAAGTATGCAGAATATAAAATACTCTAGTAACCTGTTTTCATTGGCCATAAGCTCAAATAGAAGTAGGAATACTAAGTCACTCTCTTCTTTCAGTTCTTGATGTTGGTATCAACTCTGTCATCACTCAGTCTTAGTTTCTGTCTTTCAGTAAAGTATGAATCAACCATGTAGATTGGAAGAAAGAACTATTAGGGAAATTCACTTAGAGATAAGTATGAGAAACATTAATCCACTGATTTTTTTTTTTCCTGGGGTTCTGGTGGGCTCTACCTGTACCATCCCCACTCCTAATAAAAAGAAAATGCTAGCTATGATGTAAGCTTATAACACTTTGTCATTATCAGTTTTAAATTCTTTGCTGGTTTTGTATTGGTAATTAATACGAAAATTATAGTTCATAGTAAATAGGTGCTAATTTTTCTGTATTTTGTTGAACTTATGCATGTTTACAAAGTATAATAACAAATATAAAAGGAGTGAGATCATCTGATCAGTGGCAGTTTATTATGTCAGCTTGAATTAAACTTACTATATTATTTTGATGGTTGTGATGGTGTAAGTGCAGAAAAGGCTTGATTTACATATTTAATTTTTTCTCTTTTTAAGATGGTTCCATGGGAAAATTTCCAAACAAGAAGCTTATAATTTACTGATGACAGGTACTTGTATGTTCACTTTCCTTTTCCAATATCATTATTTAAAAAGAACAAAAAAGAGAACCAACCATTTATCATCTATTTTGCATTTAGCATTCATTTGATATTTATGCATACCATTTTTTATTGCTCAGCACAGAGAAATTTGTTTTTGATTTTTAGTTGAAAACATACATGCAGTATAAAATTAGTAAAGTGTGTTTTCTTTCTGCACCAGGCCCCTGAACTCTTCGTTAAAAGTAGTGACAGATGAGTTTTTTTTTTTTTTTTAAGATGTTTTCTGTGTTTGTGTCTTCCTTCCTCACCCCTACGTACTCTCCTGAACCCACCCACTCCCTGCGTACACTCACAGGAACATGTAACACACTTTTTTCTTCATGTTAGGATTATTTGGGGAGATCATTCTTTATCTGTGTACATAAATTTTCATTATTCTTTGTAATGATCATATGCTTTCCATTATGTATACGTACCATAATTTGTTATCAGTTTCCTGTATAGGGATATTACCTTCTTTTCCTTTTCTTGCTGTTTAAGTGCAGCAAATGTTCTTGCAATTGTTTTTGTATACTTTTAGAACTATAAATTGGGCCTTATTTAAAATACATTGATATTAGCATTCCCTAAAACTATGTGGTGGCAGAGATATGCAAAATAAAAATAGAAATGTATTGTGGGTTTATTATTTAAAACAGAAAACTATTCCATCATCATTTATCCTAATTAAAATTAAAGACAACTAATTTAACTATTAAATATCTCTTCAGTAAACCATGATTTTGAAGGACTCGAGACAAATTTAAGCCATGATCTGTAATTTAGAAGTCTTAATTATTTAAAAACAACCAGCGTTCGATAATTTTGAGTTCAGTAGTTGTGGTTTATTCACTGATTATTTAAGTATCTTATCTGAATTACTGTTTAGGCCATAAGGCATTGCATCTTAATGTAATTAAATACTCTGCTCTTAGGAGAGATTTGAAGTAGTTTGGGGAAGTATTCAATTTTGTTGTCAGGGTATAGTTTAAGTAGGATAAAAATAAAGAACATGATAATGCTACATGGTAGTAATAGAGACCAAATTTTCAACCAGGATGACATGTTATCAGCTTGCAAAGTGGAACCAAAATATTTATTTTACTGAATTTACTGAATTTTTGAATATATGTTTATATTTTTTGAATTTGTACCACAAAATACTCGAGGAATGTATTCTTGTTTTAAGAATGTAATTTGAAGATGAGTTAAATTTGATTTCCTTATGTTTTTATTTTCTTTGGGTCATGTGCTCTTTTAATAGTCTGGCAATTTTCTCCCCTGAAAAGTATACCCAAGCATTTGCATGCGCAATTTTGCAGTAATTCCTATTGTTGTTTTATAATTTTTATTATGATTGGTTTATAATATTCTATCAATTTCTGCTATACAGCAGTGACCAGTCATGCATATATATATTCTTTTTCTCACATTATCCTCCATCATGTTCCATCGCAAGTAATTAGATATATAGTTCCCTGTGCTATACAATAGGATCTCATTGCCCGTCCACTCCAAATGCAACAGTTTTTATCTGCTAACCCCAGACTCCCAATCCATCCCACTCCCTTCCCCTCTCCCCTGGCAAACACAAGTCTGTCTACATATCCGTGATCTTTTCTGTTGTGTAGATAGATCATTTGTGCCATATTTTAGACTCCACATTCAATATCTATTCTTTGTATTGAACATGAAATTACTTGGTAGTAGGTGTCTTGGCTAGATGACTGGAACTATTGGCAATTTACATAAAAATTACATCTGATGTTTTTAAGTGTTGATTGTGCTTTCATAAAAGCAATGAAGTTCTGATTTTTTTCTATTTCATTAGGGCTTAAAGAGAGAAAAGGTAAAAAAAAAAGCATCTTAATGTTGAGTCACTGCTAATTGCAGACATCAAAGAGAGACTTCTCTAAAATTATGAAAATATTTAATGTATGATAATGTGTTTCACATTGACTTTGCAGGATCATGCCTATTAAATACAGTACTTATGTATTGATTTTGATGAGGTACAAATATTTCAGTTGTTTTGAATCTCCCTTTGGAAGTTTTTGATACTATTTATTACAGTTACGACTTTTAATGTTTAATCAGCAGGATTGTTTAAGTATAGAGTATTCTTAGCCAAAATTCACTTTAACTTTTTTAGACTCTTCTTATTAAGGGGATTTACAAACATAGCAGTTTTAGGCAGTACCCCCACCTGTGGTTAGAGTATTCTTTCCAACTCATGACAAATATAGACATTATTAGTCAGAAGTCACTGCTGCAAACTTTTGTTTTTCTTTACGTAATAAGCAACATCATGGGTGGTTGTGACTCATAAACCAAAAATGCAAAAAGAGTTGCCTTTTAAACTTGTCTTTATTATAAAACAGGTTCCTTGTTAAAATTTATGTTTTTGACTTTTGAATGTATTTAGGAATTGTACTATTTAACACTTTTTAAATTTGATAATTAGGGACAAAAACTAACAGCTTAATTTTTACAGTTGGTCAAGTCTGCAGTTTTCTTGTGAGGCCATCAGATAATACTCCTGGTGACTATTCACTTTATTTTCGGACCAATGAAAATATTCAGCGATTTAAAATATGTCCAACACCAAACAATCAGTTTATGATGGGAGGTCGATACTATAACAGGTAAGTTGTGAGAAATTTTTAGTTATCTTTACTTTTGCAAAAGAGTCGAATTCATTAAAAATTGTAAGACAGGGGAGTTCCTGTTGTGGCGCAATGGAAACGAATCTGACTAGTGACCATGAGGTTGCGGGTTTGATCCCTGGCCTCACTCAGTGGGTTAAGGACCTGGCGTTGGTGTAGGCTGTGGTGTAGGCCAGCAGCTACAGCTCCAAACGGACCCCTAGCCTGGGAACCTACATATGCTGTGGATGTGGCCCTAAAAAGCAAAAAAAAATTTCTTGTCAAATTATTACAGAATTACTAGTTTGCTTACAAAATGATGGCTTTAAAAAATTCTATGTACACATTAATTTAGCATCTGTGGTTATTCCTCCAATTTAGATTCTTTATTTCCTATGTGTATGTTCATCTTATAAAGTTCAGGAGTGTTGGTTGTTTCTAGTTTTAATATTTAAAAAGTAATTTTTAGGAGTTCCCATTGTGGTGCAGTGCTTGCAAACCCGATTAATATCTATCCATGAGGGTGTGGGTTGGATCCTTGGCCTTACTCAGTGGGTTAAGGATCCAGTGTTGCTGTGGCATAGGCCAGTTTGATCCCTAACCTGGGAACTTCCACATGTCGGGGGTGTGACCCTAAAAAGCAAAAAAGCAAAAAAAAAAAAAAAGAAAGAAATGTAGTTTTTAGGGAATTCCCATTGTGGCTCAGTGGGTTAAGGATCCGGTATTGCTGAAAGTTGTGGTGAAGTTTGGCGATGTGGTTTGGATCTGCTGTTGCTGTGACTGTGATGTAGGCCTGCAGCTGCAGCTCTGATTTGACCCACAGCCTGGGATTTTTCCGTGTGCTGCAGATGGGGCCCTAAAAAGAAAGAAAAAACAGGATTTTTAAAGGAATACCAGAATTGTGTGACCCTCATTCCTGAAAAATAGCAATTTAAAAAATTGTTTTGGAAGTATATACTCCAGCATGAATGTCAGTAATGAAATAATTCTTAGGAAGATACACCTTTGTGATTATTATTTATTGTTTAGATACGGAAGTGTAAAGTTAAATTATCTAATCTATGTAATCGAGCCAAACTCCTCTGTCCTATCTCTAATTTAACTCTACATTAGCCTTTGGCAAAGGCAGGTAGCAGTTAGGTCTGTTTCATTTAGAAACTGCATTGTTGAGAATACATTTAATGTTTTTATATTGAAAATTTTAGAAAAGTAGAAGAGGCATTAAACAGCAAATATAATTTGGTAAACATTTATTGACTAATTTGTGAAGTGTATTATGCAAATCCTGTACCTAAATATCAAAGGAAAAGAAACTGTTCCTACATTGTTAATGCTCTGGTCTGGTACAAAAGATGGTAAAGTGATAAATTCAGGGATGTACAGGCATGCATAGGAGACTCAGTGGAACGAGAGCAGTTCAGGTGGTGATAGGGGAGAGGGAAGATTTTGGTCAGACCTTTAAGATGACTAACATTTATGTAGGGCTCAACAAAAGAGAGAAGTAGGGTTTTATTCATTAACTAAATTGCTAAAACGAGAGGGTAAGATATAGTATGTCGAGAAACTCACAGTTATGTCACTAATTTATAGTAAACATGTTTTAAGTTTATGCGATGTAAATCTGATTTCATGACTGGAAACTTTATGGAACGTCTAGGAAATTTTGGTTTATTGTGTCTCCATTGACTATCTCTTTAGATATATCTGGGCAGAATATGAACTAAAGAATAATTTAAAAAAAAAAAAAACCTTCTTGAAAGTCCAGATCATTGGTAAAAATATATCTGATTGGGAGTCCCCGTTGTGGCGCAGTGGAAACAACTTCGACTAGTATCCATGAGGATGCAGGTTTGATCCCTGGCCTCACTCAGTGGCTTAAGGATCCAGAGTTGCCTGTGAGCTGTAGTGTAGGTCCCAGATGCAGCTTGCATCCTGTGTTGCTGTAGCTGTGGCATAGGCCGGCAGCTGAAGCTCTGATTAGACCCCTAGCCTGGGAACTTCCATATTCCGCGAGTGTGGCCCTAAACTAGCAATATATATATATATGTCTAGTTGCCATATGCATCTAAATTTCCTCATGGACAGTCTGAAGTATTCCACACAACAGCATTCTGTTCTTCTAGCTCATGGTCAAGAATTATATTGTAACACTGTAGTGCTACACAGGATCGATTGCATTTATAGTTACGAAGCCGGAAACCCTGGATATTTATTGTTTTTCATAGATTTGGTGCCTTTTGCTTTGAAACACATAGTCATCTCTGTTGTGGTACATAGCTATTTTCAAATGTTTCTTTTCTGATTTTCATTTTTCTTTAGAGTTACATTTTTACTTTAAAAACTTTTGAAACTTCTTTATCCTTTTTGTGATCTTTTTACTTGTCTTATCCTCCCACTTCCTTACGTTAAATGCTGTCTCTGGTATTTAGTTCATATTCATTGGTGCTTTTTAAAAATTAATCTTTTCAAGTCTTCTGTTTTGCTTTTTAACATTATACTTTATTTAGCTTAAATTAATTTTGTAGTATAGCAAAGGTACTTTATCATCAGAGATAAATATATATACATGTCTGTGTATGTATGTCTGTATCTTTGGTATCCAAAAGATACCATGTATATGTACATATATTTATATATGTGTGTGTATGTACACATATGTATTTCCAAAGTTAAAAGACACATATATTCCACTTCTAGCAGAAGGGAGGACTGTGAAAAACAAATCCAGTGATATATATCCAATTTTGTATAAATATATATATTCCAATTATTGTAGCAATAGGAAGAACATGAAAAAATCGAGTGGTAAATTAACAAGATTTGACAAATGTTTCCCAGCTGTTGCTAAAATACCGATTTCTCTAATATATTAAAGGAAACTTTAAATTTTAATTAAAATTCTAAAATTTAATATTCAGAGAAACATTTTTATATTTTTAAAAGACTCATGGAATTCTCTTGTGGCACAGTGGGTTAAGGATCTGGCATTATCACTGCAGTGGCTTGGATTGCTGTTGTGATGTGAGTTCGATCCCTGGCCCAGGAACTTCCCCATGCCACAGGTGTGGACAAAAAAAATAAATAAATAAAAATCCTCATTATATCATGTTAAAATTTGTGTCAAATTGCATTATGTAATATTTTATTTTTAGTCCTTTTTTTTTAATTTGCACTATTTCCCAAATACTAGGACTATTTTATAGGACTTTTTCCCAAAATCATCAGTAAGTGTGTCCTGCTTTAGCAGTAAACCTACATATAAGATTAGCTCCTGGTCTTTCTTTTTTTCTTTTAATTTGTTTTTTCTTTCACCTGCTATTTGTAGGTTTTGACCTAACTCCATGTAATTATTATAAAAGCAGAATGTGTAAATATTTTGATGATAAATATTCTTACAGTTTACCTTAACTCATTACTTGTTAAATAAATGCTATTTCTGTCAATCGTTCTTTCTCAATGTCTCTAATACTTTTGTTTAAACAAAAGTAGACTTTTAACCCTTTCCTCATGTATAATGATTATTTGAGTATGTGTATGGAGAATTGAAATCTCTTACTCAGTTATTTCTGACCTGTAAACCAATATTAGGAGAATTCTTATTTTTCTAAAATAATATGATTGTAACAATCATATGTTCTATTAGTGTATCCAGGTTATATACTTAGGGAAAAACTTGCAAGTGGATAATCCTTGCTAACAAGGTTTGCATGTATTTTTAAGATTTGCAATTTTTGTAAGACAAATTATGTTAATGTTAGTAATTTTTATTTTAACAGCATTGGGGACATCATAGATCACTATCGAAAAGAACAAATTGTCGAAGGGTATTATCTTAAGGAACCTGTACCAATGCAGGTCAGTTTTGTTTTCTTTTTCTAATAATTAGCATTTCATTTTAAAATGCATCTTTCGTGGAATGTTTATGCACACATTCATGCATTTAAAATTTGATAAAATTTAAAACTATAGATTATTCTTTAAGAAAATGAAATCTTGTAAGAGAATCTCTTAGTTTTTATTTATGTTGGTTCTAGATAATTAAGAAGTCCTTGATGGCTGTTTGAGGCTAGAAACAGTGGTGGGGACAGAAGCCAAGTTGCACTGGGTTAAGGAGTAAGTTTGTTGGAGATAAAAGTAGAGACAGCAAGGATAAATCACAGCCAGGCTTATCTAGGTGAGCTTGATAAGTAAAGAAAATAAGAAATGATGAAGATGATAAAGGGCCAAAAGGGTTTTAAAGTTTTTCTTTCTTTGTTGCCTATCGTTTTATGGTGAGAGAGTTCTGAGAATGTCTGTATACTCAAGAGGACAGTGCCAGGTGAGGGATGGGGCCTTGGCAGTACCTGATGTACAAGGTCATAGAGAAGGCAAGAATGGCTAAAATCCAGAATGTTAAGAAGAAAGATTGGTCTTGAACAAGAGGGTCTTTTGAGTGCTAGTTGCTTAGTCCATCAGATGATTGAGTAGCTTCTGTTTCTTGCCTGTCATACTTTCTGAAGTGTGGTAGGAAAAGGTTATTTCAGAGGTTAGAAAAAGTTCTTTGAAAGAGTGATTAGGAATTTTCCTGTATGGAAAATGGAAGTAGTGACATTCCAAGGGCATGAAGAAGGAATGTCAGGGGTTTTGGGTACCCAAGTAAATTTGCAGTTATTTTGTAGTATCTTGAGCTTCTCAATTTTCCTCCTCCTAGCAAGTTAGTTTCTAATGGTTTTAACCTACTATTCATTGCAGCTGCTGAAAGGGGGAGGGTGATTATTCTGATGCTTAATATAAATTTAAGAATCACCATCTCATCACATTTTAATATATCTTGCTTTACTTCCTCATGCTTTGCTGGTAGATTGGAAAGTTCAGGAGGGCAGATGTTTTGTGTTGCATTCCCATTGCTTAGAAGGGTACTTGGCTTCAGTCAAAATTAATTAAATGAGTATCTCCTCTCCAGCAAGAAGCACCCACCTCACCTTCCTTGTGTTTTCACTAATGTGTCCCAATCTTGTTGTGCTTGTTGCTATTTCCATGTCACCTTCTTTCTCTCTGCCTATCTAAATACTGCAGGTTTAAGATCAACCTCAAGTTTCACTTCCTCATTGACACCTTTCTAATATCTGTAGTAAGCACTGATATACTACTTTGGTTGGCAGTTCTGGCAGACTTTGACTAAAAATTGTTTTTTAAAACCACATAGTGTGGTATGTGCTTTCTAGAAACCACTGCTTAGAATCTTTTTATCAGGTGTCAGAGGTGTCTTTACCTCCAAATGACAGTGCTTCCACTCAGTGCCATTGCTACATCCTGTGTTCTAGTTCACCTTGGCTGTTTGAGTTAATGGTGGTTTTAATTTGTTTCCTATAAGTCCACAAATTTTATTTGCCCACAAGTTAAGTCATTCACACTGTCAGGAGAATCATGATTCTGCCTTCAAGTACATCTAGAATATGACCACCACCAGAATCTGTCCTCACCTCCCTGTTTCTACCTTTGCTCCCTTAATATCGTACAACAATCGGAGGAGTCCATTAAAAATATGAGTCAGGCCATTCACTCTTCTAATACTTAGAGGTGTTCTATATTTCATTTAGAGTAAAAGCCAAAAAGTCCTTTCAGTGGCATACAAGACCTTAGAGCAGCCTTTCATGGTCCCCTGACCTCTTTCTCCCATCTTCCTTACTCATCTCCACCCATACTGGCCTCTCTGCTCTTTGCTCCATCTGTTAACTCTGCTCAAAATGACTTTCCCTCAAATGCCCACTTGCCTCACACTGTTGTTTCATTCAAATTTTGCTCAAAAATTAGCTTCGCAATTAAAATCTACCTATAAACTTTATTTAATGTTGCTGCTTGCCCTACCTTGTAGAGCACTTAACCACCTATTACAAACAATACAACCTGCTTATTTATTAAGTTCATTATCTCTTTAGTTCATTAAAATATAAGTTCCTTGAGGGTAAGGATCATTGATTTATTCACTGATGTAGCTCAAGAACTAGAATTACACTTAATTGAATTAATTTATTAAATGAGTTTTCTGGGACAGAGGCAGGATTTATGGCTGAAGTCTCATTTAAGGAGCCTGCACACCTAAAACTCTTTGCAAAAGCTTGCTTCATTGGCTAGTTAGACTCACACCAGTAAAATTATCTACTTCCCTTAGGGAGGAGTATATAAGACTTCCTTCTCCAGAACTGTGTTGAGCTGCGAAGCTGTTCCTCCCATCATCCAGTAATTTACTTAGAACCTGGAAAGTGAAGTATTGTCCTCACCTGTGGTGTCTTCTAAAGTGTTGGAACCCTTCAGGAGTTATAGATCAGTTGATCAGCTCTCCTACTTAAAATAAATAGCATAGACCTGTATAAATTATCATGAAATCAGGTATTTAAATCCAAATATTATTGTAATAATAGGTCTTAAATAACAGACTACAAATATGCTTGATCTTGTACCAATAATAGTAAATATTATCACTACTTATAATAAAGACTGATTAATACAAATCTATATAACCAGGGAAGTAGTCATCAACATTTAGCATCTGAATCCAATGTACCTATTTAAATTTTTTATATCCTTAAGTAATTTTCTGAGTTATTTGTAGAGGTAGGAGTAAAGGTATAGTTTAAAAACAACTTTATTAGAAAAGGAAAGGAAAAAAATAAAAACAACTTTATTGGAAAATTTAATAAGAATTTAAATGTAGTGAACCCAAATTTTTGTTCTATATATTCTTGCTTGTAAAGGCTTACATACCTGAAATGGAAGGCAGCTAACTGTTCATCCACTGTCATGCACGGACTTCAACATATCTGTCTTGTAAATCCTAATTCCAGATTTACATTGCTTATAAGTTCTTGCTTACAATTACTTTGGTTCTTCTCACGTTTTTACTGTCAAAATCAATACCGATTCCAGATTTTGAATATATTTCTACTAGGTTCTCATTTATGAATCTTTCTTGCTATTCTTGTTCTTATATCATCAAATGCAATACTTTTTAAAACTTTGGTGACTCATAATTTTTTTTGGAGAGTATAAACTTCTTTGCTCCATGAGTCTAAAATATTTTTTTGTTTAGGTTTATAAGCATCAGTTATTTAGAATGATTGATAATGGTGAATTTGTTGTTTTCTACATTATATGTTTCCTCCCAGTAACCTTTAGATACAAAGTACTTTTTTCCATTTACAAATCATATTAAGTAAATCTTGGTGCCCAATCATAAATATCTAAAGAATTGTCATTTTCTTTTAGGAAACAGATTAAGCTAGATTCTTGTCACAAAATACTGCATGATGATGTCCTCCTTATTTAATCACTAACTAGTTGAGAGCAGTATAGTTCTTTTTTTTCTCTTAGAAATATATCATTTATTCGGTGATTCTTGAGTTTGAGAAAATTCATCAAAATATTACCATTTAAAGAATTACATTCTGAGATTTTGCTTATCAAAATCAATTTTATCGTCACAATAGGTCCCAGAGTGTTGTTTCTTTGCATTCACATCTTCTTTGCATTCGTAATTGTCAAACATCTTTCTTTGTCATTTTTTTCTCTTTGTTTTATGAGCAGAAAATTAAGAGTTCTGAATTTTCAGCTGTGTTCAGTGAGAACTAATTTTTAAAAACCAACGGAGATGGCCTTTTATGCTTTTTTGAAAAATGCCGCAGTAGTTAGGAACACATCAAAAAATGCCAAAGGGTTAATGCAGTAGAGATGGTTTATTTCAGTGTTGCATCACCCTCTACACCAAGGGTTGGCATAATTTTCTGTAAAGGACTAGATAACAAATATTTTAGATTTTGTGGGCCATTCAGTCTCTGTAACTCTGCCTTTGTAGTGTGAAAGCAACCCGAGACAGTATATAAAGGAATGAACATGGCTGTGTTGCAGTAAAACTTTATATCCAAAAGCAGGCAATAGGCTGAATTTGGTCCATGTACTATGATTTGTCAACCCCTGCTCTTTAGCATACTTGGGAATAATTGTTGAATAATGATGAATGGCTCTTAAGATAATGAAATAGCAGAATGTTTGAAGATATAGGAAAAATAAGATTCGCTAAAGTCCTATTACCTACCTTAGATTTATAAAAGGATCAGCTGAAGTCTCTAAGGAAACAGAATCATAAAATATTAATTCTTGCAAATAGAGCTGCTCAAAAAAGAAACTGGGTCCACTGGACCCTCATGGTAATACTGAAGGCTGACTTATTTTGTGAATATCATTATAAGGGCACTCATTATTTTCCTGACATCTTTTGTTATTTAAGGGATTTAGCAATTAGACATATGCTCTCCCATTAAGTCAGAGGATTATGTAAAATCATGCCATGAAAACCACAGGATTATGGGAAAAGTGACACATAAAGATAAGTAAGAAGCTAGTAAAAATGAATAGTTTTTATACATGCTAAATGGTTAAGAAATATTTAAGTACTATAATAAATATTTTACCATTAAAAAGACCTAGAGTTTTCTTGTGGAAGAAGCCTTTGGAAAGGTTGTAAATACTGGGAAGTGGTAGAAGGAGGATTGTATGAAAACAGACCCATTCTGACACCAGTTGTGGATGGATAGGTATGAGGTGTAACACTTAGTGACGCTAGGGAGGCTGTTAGGCATTTGAGATGTGTTTTGTGTATTCCTATGCATCTGACTTGAGGTGGGTACAGATTTCTGCATTCACCTTGTGTTTCCTATAGATGTAATTGTGCATAAGCAAACATTAATTTGCTTTATGCTTAAATTGGTTCTAATCTATAAATTATGCTGGGATAAATTCATGATTTTTCAAAACAATGTTGTCTTAAAACACAACAAAGTTGTATTTTAAAAAATAGGAGTTTCCGTCTTGGCGCAGTGGTTAACGAATCCGACTAGGAACCATGAGGTGATGGGTTTGATCCCTGGCCTTGCTCAATGGGTTGACCATCTGGCGTTGCCATGAGCTGTGGTATAGGTTGTAGATGTGGCTCGGATCCCTCATCGCTGTGGCTCTGGCATAGGCCGGCGGCCACAGCTCTGATTGGATCCCTAGCCTGGAAACCTCCATATGCTGCGGGAGTGGCTCAAGAAAAGGCAAAAAGACAAAAAAAAAATAGCTTATTAGTTGTCCATGTTCTTGAGAAATGGTAAAGGAACCTTTTTGAGAATTTCTTTGAAAAGCAAAGGATCTGTTCATATATGTTACATTATTTTACATTTTAGTATTAAAATCTTTTAATGTCTAAACAGACATATAATCTATTTTTTAAATTGGTAATTTGGTAGATTTTTACCTCATTTCCATCAAGGATTCATGAAATAATTTTAATATCTTTGAAAATTCAGGATCAAGAACAAGTACTCAATGAAACAGTGGATGGCAAGGAAATTTATAATACAATTCGTCGTAAAACAAAGGATGCTTTTTATAAAAATATTGTTAAAAAAGGTTATCTTCTAAAAAAGGGTAAGTGTAAGCTTTTAAGACTAAAGATTCAATTTCAGCATTTTACAATTACCATTTAACTGAAAGCATTGTGAATATTGGTCAGAAAACTTAGCATTGAGGATACATATTTAATAAGCTTGTATCTGAGTCTTTCTCCCTTCTTCTAACCCTACTTTTTTTTTTTCATTTTTTTTTTAAGTAAATTCTTGTTGGCACTTAGCACATTCATGGTATTGATGTTCTATTTTATATATTTACCTCGGTTTGTCATTAAGAAATGTTAGGAGGTTCAAGGGGCACATGGTTATTTAGTAGAGAGTTTTTTTTCCTTATGAGTAGAAAATAAGCAGGAATTTTAAAGATTTTATCAAAATAAACTCTAAAGATACAGATAAGGTACCCTTGTCACTTATTCAAGTTCACTTATTCATTATAACAAGCAATATAACAAAAGGTACTTTTCTACAGAGGAACTACAGATTTTTTTTCATTTTATAAGGATTGGTATTTTTTTTATGCTTTGGAATAAAAGTTGAAACATTAAATTTTTTAGCAACAGTGTTTATGATTTTAATAAACGTGATTTCATAGTTCATTATTTGACTAATGGTAAACAATTTCTTTTAACAGGCAAAGGAAAAAGGTGGAAAAATTTATATTTTATCTTAGAGGGCAGTGATGCCCAACTTATTTATTTTGAAAGTGAAAAACGAGCTACAAAACCAAAAGGATTAATAGATCTCAGTGTGTGTTCTGTCTATGTTGTTCACGATAGTCTCTTCGGCAGGT
Source organism: Phacochoerus africanus (assembly GCF_016906955.1). Classification (NCBI taxonomy): domain Eukaryota; kingdom Metazoa; phylum Chordata; class Mammalia; order Artiodactyla; family Suidae; genus Phacochoerus; species Phacochoerus africanus. The sequence goes on from NC_062547.1 coordinate 95,028,819, forward strand.
AAGAAATTGGTTTCCTGTTTCTTTTTGGAATTGTCTTGATGATAAATAGTATGTTCAGATCATTTCAAAGCATGCTGATTTTGAGAGGCCTAAAATAATCTGAAAATGCCACATTTACTTTCTAGGGTAATTTTTGTCTTCCTTAGTTATTTTAGACTAAATTATGCATAAAATTCTACTCCATTGCATTACACAGAAATCTTTGGAATGACATCTCCTGTAGTAAGACTTGATCTGTATATAGTGTTTCCTCCTTGTACCTCCGCCAGACATTTGAGTGACTGACTTTGTCTTGTCACCTTTCCACTGTTGTATCACTACTCAGCGCATCTGATAGTACTAGGTACACTCAGTTGTACTGTTAACTTATTCTTTTTTTTTTTTTTTGTCTTTTGTTGTTGTTGTTGTTGTTGGTATTTCTTGGGCTGCTCCTGTGGCATATGGAGGTTCCCAGGCTAGGGATTGAATTGGAGCTGTAGCCACCGGCCTATGCCAGAGCCACAGCAACGCAGGATCCGAGCCCTGTCTGCAACCTACACCACAGCTCACGGCAATGCTGGATCATTAACCCACTGAGCAAGGGCAGGGACCGAACCCGCCACCTCATGGTTCCTAGTCGGATTCGTTAACCACTGCGCCATGACGGGAACTCCATGTTAACTTATTCTTAAGAAATAATGACATTAAGAAACAATTGTATAAACACAATTATTTCAGTAGGAAAGAGGAGAGTGTTGCAGATTTGAAATTAAAACATCTTGTCAGGGTTTTTTTTTTTTTTTTAATATAAATGTATAAAGTCAAGTCCTGAACATCACAAGGCAAATTCAGCTCTTGATTATTTCTAGTTTTGTGTAACAGTGGCCTTTCTTTATCTTTCACCGTCAATATTATCAATAATCTATTCCAGGGAGTTCCTGTTATGGCTCAGTGGTAAAGAACTTGACTGAGGACATGGGTTCAATCCCTGGCCTCACTCAGCTGGTTAAGGATCTGGCATTACTGTGAGCCGTGGTATAGGCTGGCAGCAGTTCCAATTTGACCCTTGGCCTGGGAATTTACATATGCCACGGGTGGGGCCCTAAAAAGCACCCCCCCCCCCCCCCCCGCCAAAAAAAGATCTTTTCCAGGGTCTTTTTAGATAGACTTCACAATTAGCATTAGGATTAATACTTAGCATTATGGTTAATAAAACACAAAGCAATTAAAACAAATGTTTTTAATAACTTATTTTCCGATACAGGATGGCATTTCTAACTAGGTAAATCTAGTTTATCTTATTTAAGGTAGGAAACTTCAAGAGAAATACCTGTAGAGCATTACAACTCATTCTTGCCCCCAAACTGTGCTTAGGAGATCACATTAGTGTTACTTAAAATTTTAACATATCATCCATTTTTAAAATGGTCAAATAGGTTTGGGAAATGCTGAAATGAACAAATAATGTTCTTTACAGGGGGACATTTTGGAATTTTAGCCAGTGTTTGTACTGTGAATTACTAAGAGCAAGAAGCTGTCCAAAAGTAGATAAAGAAAGAAAGAATCCAAGCAGAAAAAGTTGGCTTGGGGCAAGGTGGTATTTTTTTTTGGTCTTTCTGTCTTTTCTAGGCCCGCAGCCACAGCATGTGGAGGTTCCCAGGCTAGGGGTCTAATTGGAGCTGTAGCCACTGGCCTATACCAGAGCCACAGCTGGACAGCACTGCTTGTTAGGGTGTTTTCCTCACCACTTGAGTTGCACAGCCATACAATTTTTCCAGGTTATTTTCAGTATTAAGAGGTGTCTAAGTGTTTAATTTCTTTATATTAAACTTCTGGCTTTTAGTGCCATTTTACTTTAAATATTAGCTGTTTCAGAAGCACAGGTTGAAAGATAGTTCAGTTATACAGAGAGTTATTGCTATAGTGAATATTTACATGGGAATTTTACACCTCTATCTTTTCTGAGGCTGAATATTACTGTGGCAGTATTTATTGTTTTATTTATATTTAAGAAGGATGTTTTCCAAAATATTAAATTTTAGGTTGGTGATTATTTCAGCATTTTAAAGCTTTTTTCTTTTTTTCCTTTTTTTTTTTTCGTCTTTTTAGGATCACACTGGAGGCATATGGAGGTTCCCAGCTAGGGGTCAAATCGGAGCTACAGCTAGTGGCCTACTCCACAGCTACAGCAACATCAGACCTCAGCGGCATCTCCTACATACACTGCAGCTCACAGGCACCTCTGGATCCTTAACCCACTGAGCGAGGCCAGGGGTCTAACCTGTGTCCTCATGGATACTAGTCAGATTCGTTTCTGCTGAGCCATGACGGGAACTCCATTTTATTTTATTTTATTTATTTATTTATTTTAATTGTACAGTTGCATTGTTTAATTATAATTATCATAAATTCTTTGATGGAGAGGAAATCAGAATCAGATGTAAGAAGACTTCAGCATTCCAAGAACGATGTCAAATGACCCCCTTCATGGTGGATTATGCTCTTATTTACTATGAGATATATTTCTTCTCCAGAGATTCCTTGTTTATGTATCAATTGTAGATTTTTGATTTGCAGTTATTCTGAAGTTTTGATATGAGTCTATATGTATATGAGATTGTTTTAAGTTGTTGTTCTCTTAATTGCAAGTTCAACTCCAGTGTCCTGCATTCATACCCACCTCTTCTCATGATATCTGATTTTGGTGGTATAACTGTAAATGAATGATTTCATATCTTTACTGTACATATACCTTTACTGGTGAGCCTTGTCATTTGTGGAATTTTTGTTTCCTGTTGCTGCATTTTCTTTTCTGCCTAGAGAAGTTCCTTTAGTATTTGTTGTAAGGCTGGTTTAGTGTTGCTGAATTCTCTCAACTTTTGCTTATCTGGGAAGGTTTTGATTTATCCTTCAAATCTGAATGAGAGCCTTGCTGGGTAAAGTAATCTTGGTTGGAGGATTTTTCCTTTCATCACATTAAGTATATCATGCCACTCCCTTCTGGTCTGCAGAGTTTCTGCTGAAAAATCTGCTGATAACTTTATTGGGGTTTCCTTGTATGTTACTTGTTTCTTTTCCCTAGCTGCTTTCAAGATTTTCTCTTTGTTTTTAATTTTGGTTAGTTTGATTAATATGTATCTCGGTGTATTCTTCCTTGGGTTTATTTTATATGGTACTCGTTGTGCTCGCTGGATTTGAGTGAGTGTTTCCTTTCCCTTGTTAGGGAAGTTTTCGGCTATTATCTCTTGGAATATTTTTTTCTGTCCCCTTCTCTCTCTCTTCCCCTTCTGGCACCCTTGTAATATGGATATTGGTGCATTTAATGTTGTCCCAGAGTTCTCTGAGACTCTCTTCATTTGTTTTCAATCTTTTTTCTCTTTTCTGTTCTGCATCCGTAATTTCCACTAATCTGTCCTCCACTTCACTTATTTGTTCTTCTGCCTCCTGTATTCTGCTGTTAGCTAATTCTAGTGAATTTTTTATTTCAGTTATTGTATTTTGCATCTCTTCTTAAGTTTTATATCTTGTATCTCTTTGCTCAGTGTTTCCTGTAAGTTATCCATCTTTGCCTCCAGTTATCCATCTTTGCCTCCAGTTTATTTCCAGTGTCTTGCATCATCTCCAGCATCAACAATCATCACTTAGCTGATTTTCTGGTTTTTTTTTCTTTCTCCCTTGTTTGAGTTATAGTTCTCTGTCTTTTCATTTTCATAGGTTTTTGGTGTGGTGACCTTTTTATAGATAATAGAGTTGTAGCCTCTCTTACTTCTGGTATCTGCCCCCTTTGTGGCTGAAGTTGGTATGGGGGCTTGCTGTAGGCTTCCTGATGGGAGGGGCTGATGCCTGCCCACTTGTAGGTGGAGCTGATTCTAATCCCTCTAGTGGGTGGGGCTTAGTCTCTGGATGGGATTAGAGGCAGCTGTGTGCCTGAGGGGTCTTTAGGTAGTCTGTTTACTGAGGGGAAGGGCTGTGATCCCGCCTGGATTGTTGTTTGCTCTGGGGCTTCTCAGTGCTGTCTGATGGATGGGGCCAGATTTTCCCAAAATGGCCACCTCCAGAGAAAGGCAGCTGCTGAATATTTCTGAGAGCTTTGCTTTCAATGTCCTTCCCTCACAACAAGCCACATTCACCCCTGTTTTCCCAGGATGTCCTCCAAGAACCGCAGTCAGATTTGACTGAGATTCCTGTGGAGACTTTGCTTTGCCCTGGGACCCAGTGTACGTGAAAGTCTGTGTGCACCTTTTAAGAATGGGGTCTCCGTTTCCCCAAGTCCTGTGGAGCTCCTGAGCACAAGCCCCACTGGCCTTCAATGCCAGATACTCCAGGGGCTCTTTCTCCCAGTGCCAGATCCCCACACGTGAGAGTTTGATGTGGGGCTCGAACTCTCACTCCTGTAGGTGAGTCTCTGTGAACCAGTTAGTTTTCAGTCTGTGGAGCTTCCCACCTGGGAGGTATGGGGTTGTTTATATTGTGAAATCGCCCCTCCTACATCTTGATGTGGCCTCTTTTTTCTTCTGGAGTAGGGTATCTTTTTTAAGGTTTCCAATCCATTTGGGTGGAGATTGCTCAGTCTTTAGTTGTAAATTTTGTTGTTTTTAGGAGAGAAGTTGAGCTCCAGTCCTTCTATTTCACTATCTTAATCCTCAGATGGGAACTCCATTTTAAAGATTTTCTACTTTCCAACATTTTGTCATTTAGACCTAATGTATCTTTTTTTCTCTTCAAAGTGTACTGTATTTCATCTTTCTCTGGATGCTTTGTGATTTTACCCTATCTTAGATTTCAAAAGTTAAACCAGTATGTGCTTGCTGTAAAAAATATGTATTTTTAAATGTATCCTAATGTTTGTGTAGCTTCTACAATCTGAGACTTGATGTCTCTTGTCAGTTTTGGAAAATTTTTCATTAGTATTTCTTTAAACAGTTTTTCTGTCACATTCTTTTCAATCTTACGAGATTCATGTTACATGGATATACCTTTTACTGTACCCCATGTGTCTATTAAACAGTTTCTATGTTTTTTATAGTTTTTTCCCTCTCTGTACCTTAGGTTGGATATTTTTCTTCTGATTTGTCTTTCAGTTCATTAATCTGTTCTTCAGTTAAATGCATTTGTTGAGGTCCTAATTTTATTTGTTAAATTTGCCCCTTTAGAATTTGTTTGATTCCTCTTTAATGTATCTAGTTATATGGCAGAATTCGCTATTTTTAAATCTTTTTAAAAAGATTTTAATCACAGTTACTTTAAACTTGTATCTATTCTCAGTTTCTGAATTATATGTAGGTCTTTGTTTTTCTTTCGGCTTTTCGGTCATTGGATCCTGATTCCTGTGTCTACTTACGTTTGACTGAAAGGGGGACATTGTGTATGAAAAACTGTAGATGCTATGGATAATGTTGTCTCCAGAAAGGATTGTTCTTCTGCCAGATAAGTTAGAGTTAGGGTGGTTCATATTGATCCCTGATTGATCAACTGGAGATATTGGTGAAGGTGTTCTGTTGGTGGTTTTCTCTCATTCTGAAGACATAGTCCTTTAGGGATCTCAGCTGAAGGCTTTCTCTTTTAAAGGTCCCAAACTCATTTGTTTCTCCCAGCTGTGAAACTCAGTTAGCTTAGTTAGCTTTTTAAACCGCTTAGGATGGTGCTTTCTGCTTATTCCCTCAGCTTCTTGCCCTGTACTGTTTAGGAATTGGAAAACACCTCAAAAGGAAAAGCTGTAGAGAATGTCAGGCTCACCTCACTCTAATCTTGGTCCCTCAAGTAGTAGTTGCTTTGGTTGTTTTCACTAACTTCAAAGAGTTGTGTTTTTTTTTTGTTTACATTTGATCCAGCCAGGAGGGTTACTCTGGTAAAATCACTTTCAGAATCAAAAGTTTTCAGCTGATATATTCCATTATTTTATGGCATTCTCAAAGCATGAAGAGATGGTTTTTTATCTTTAATAAATGTTAAGCTTGGACTTTGGGTATTTTGCTATGATTTACTAACAGTAAAGTGTAAGGTATAATCTTTGATTAAAGCAAGAAATAGAAATAACATTTATTCAATTTCAAAAACATAAAGACCCTTATTAAACATTTTCAAATCTAGTTGGAAAGACTACTTCTTCAAAAAAGATAGGAACTACTATCTAATACTGTACTTACATGTCAAATAAATTATAGTACAGTACATACTAAAGGAGGATAAGCACAAATAGCTGTTGTACATGATTGTTAGGTCATTTCATCCTCAAAATAAGCTTATGTATGAGTAGATGATGTTTCCCTTCTTTTTTTTTTTTTTTTTTTTTTGCCATCTTAAGGGCTGTACCTGTGGCATATGAAGGTTCCCAGGCTAGGGGTTGAATCACAGCTATACTTGCCAGCCTACACCACAGCCAGAGCAACTTGGGATCCCAGCCACATCTGTGACCTACACCACAGGTCATGGCAACGCCAGAACCTTAACCCATGAGCAAGGCCAGGGACTGAACCCGCATCCTCAACGTTCCTAGTCGAGTTTGTTAACCACTGAGCTACAAAGAGAGCTCCAGTGTTTCCATTTTAACAGATGAGGAAAAATGGCTAGTTGTAAAATAGAAATTGAAAAGAAAATTATAAAGAAAATTAAAATCATTCAGAACCTCCTGAGAGATAACCACTGAGAACATTTTAGGCTTAAAGAACATGTCTTTTCCCAGTTCATATAAATGTATATGATATATCATCCTGAAGCATTGAGTTCAGTAACATTTTATTTGCTTAAAAAAGTCAAGCTGTATGCAGTTCTAGCACTTCTGCTTCAATTTCACTGTAATGTTTCTATTTCTAATGCCTTTTAAAATTAATTCACATAGTACTTTGAAATACTGATAAAATAGTGCAAAAAGCTTTCTAAAATATGTGCAGCTGACATTTTCTTTTTTTAGTGATCTATTACAATGGATTTTTATTTCTCTAAGTATTGTGTTAATTTTATATAAATTATATAATTATGCTGTGATTTTTTTTCCTAAAGTCGATAGAAAGTGCTGTAATACTTTTTGTTAAACTTGCTAATAACTTTTTTGTTTGTATTTTTAAAGACCAAACTGCTTTCAGATAGTGGTTCAGCACTTTAGTGAAGAACATTACATCTTCTACTTTGCAGGCGAAACTCCAGAACAAGCAGAGGTAAGTTGTTTTTTCAGCTACTGTAAACCTTTATTCAGTCCATGTTTTCTTTTTAGGTAGACTAGAAAACAATTGCATTTAAGATAAAGTGATTAAAAGAATGCCTGAAATTGGAGTTCTCATTGTGGCTCAGCAGTAATGAACCCATCCATGAGGATGCGGGTTTGATCTGTGGCCGCACTCTGTGGATTAAGGATCTGGCGTAGCCATGAGTTGTGGTGTAGGTCGCAGACACAGCTTGGATTCTGCATGGCTGTGGCTATGGTGTAGGTTGGCAGCTGCAGCTGTGATTCAACCCCTAGTCTGGGAACTCCCATATGCCACAGGTGTAGCCCTAAAAAGAAAAAGAATGCCTGAAATCTAATCATGTATTTATTTTGAGGAATGAGAATTTTCATGTGTAAAAATTTTTTCTGAAAGAAACGCAGAAAAATGCAGTGAAGGGTTATTAGGAAAAGTCCACTTTTAACTTTATCTTTAAATACTCTATGATGTTGAGTCCAACTGAGAATGCTCATTTCAAAACCCTGTCAATGAAAAGGTTATAGATATCCTCAGTTCAGTCAAAAAGGTAAGCCAGTTAGTTTTTCTAATAAGCATTGTTGTTCTTCACTGGTTGAATTCTGTATAAAAATAAAAGTCCAGTCATCATGAGGAAAATATTTGAGGAATTTTCTATTTTTTTCTTAAGTTTAAATATGTTTACTTTTAGCACTAGCCATGGATCCATGTGCAGTGCCACTCTTAAAACTTATTAAATTTTAAGTAATGCAGTGAAGAATCTTTAAAAAAATTCTTTTAGAAATATTTTCATTTCTTTGAACCGTAATATTTTGGGAGTATTTAGTGGTATTTTGTAGAAATATGGCTCTGTTTCTTCTGCTTATACTCCATGGAAGGAACCTGAAGGTAGTTAAGTGAAAGAATGTTACTTTATTGGGAAAAAGATAATTTGACAACTGTGGATAATAAGGCAGATTCTCTTAAAGCTTTGGATCCTGGCATGGGCCCCTGACTCATAAATTTTGAAAATATCTTAGACTGTAGAATAAACTTGATGAATGAGCCATTATATTTGATGGCTCATAATTGAGTATCATATTTCAAATCTTAGAAAAATATCTCAATTGAATACTCATTAACTTACAAAACACATAAAACCATGTTTTGTGTGTATGTATCCCAAATTTTTAAGTGCAAAAATAGGGTTCAGAATATTTCAGTAACTTTGACATTTTTTTTTAATGTTAGAAATAGAGTTAGAAAAGAAATTTAAACTTGAGGATCCTGTATTCCAATTATTTTATCATGTTCTTTGTAAAGATGGGTTACACACCTTGATGACATTTTAGTATATTTTGCATGCCTCACATTACTGTATAAACATTTTTTTTTACTGTAATTATATCTACTCTTTCTATATTCTGTTTCCAACTACAACTTAAAGTCCAAAAACCCAACTGATATTTCCAGTTTTTGTTGCTTTGGTGTGGCCTGTGGGATCTGCGGTTACTCTCTTCTTTTTCTAATTGATTTTTTGGTAATTGATTTAGTCTTAATTTGCTTCACTTGAAAGAAGTTCTCTTAACAGAGTTCAGATTCAGAGTTCTCTAGAAGCATGTATGCTAAGTGAAATATATAGATTTATTTTGGATAAACCTAAAATTGTTCTTTCCTTTCTCCAGAGTACTAGATCATTAAACATTTTAGGATACAGCTGCAACTTAATATTAGACTGAAATATTTAAAAAAATCTAATGCTATATTTGAAAAACTTAAACATCACTCAGATTCCCTTATGCATTACCACCTCTGTCATGGTCTAAGGTAAAGATTGGAATGCTTGTTATCAAATCAGTCATCATCAACTGGTCAGCCCTCTTTTCACAAAACATATCAAATTGAATTTTGCCTTAGGATGCCTCAAGTTTTAACTGCTTAACTGTATGTAAATTTTTTTCAGAGGGGGAGGCTAATAAATAGCCACACATGGGTACTTAAGATTAATTTAGAGATTCTACAGTAATACAGTCAGTTTTACAGTAATTATAATTGTTTTGGTCATTGTTTTACTTTGTTGGAGTATACATATATTTAAAGCACAGGATGGGTACTCTGAGTATAGAAATGGCAGTTTAGAGAAGGAAAGAACAATTAAATTTGGGAAAAAAAACAAATTGATGATTGGAAACTTCATAAACTGTTGTATATTATATTACTTTGAAATGCTATTATTTTTTGTAGGATTGGATGAAAGGTCTACAGGCATTTTGCAATTTACGAAAAAGTAGTCCAGGAACATCTAATAAACGTCTGCGTCAGGTGAAACTTAATTTTCTCTGTGTTTATCACAAATTTGTGATTGTGTTTTGCTTTATCACTTTGCTCTTTATTTATATTTCTCTATGAACTGTTTGTTTTTTGGTTTTCCCCCCAACCCCAACACTTGCAGCACGTGGAAGTTACCACGCCAGGGCCTGAACCCAAACCGTAGTTGCAACCTGCACCAGAGATGCAGCAACTCAGGATCCTTAACCTGCTGTGCGCCACATGGGAACACCCACACTATGAGCTATTTTGGGCAACAGTTAAAACACTTTATGTAGAGTTCTTAAGAGAGGTTAATCTCTTCAGGTATTTTTAAGCCATGCTCCCACTTGCTTCAGCAGCAGGAGAAATAGTTGTTTCTTCATGAAAGAGAATGTTCTTTTACATACCTTCTGGGTATGTAGTCCATAATGCCATCTTTTGAAAACATACCAAGGACTTTTTTCCTTCTACTTAAATTAACAACAGCAAGCCAACAACAACAGAAACTATTGTGTTTGGCACTTTCATTATTTTTTTTTCAAAAAATTATTTTGGCCTGTGTCAAAAAAGAAAAACTAAAGGTACTTACTGAAAATGATCATTTGACTGAAAGTACGAAATCCAGTAAACTTTTGGGTTTTTCATTAATTGCTCTTGAAACTTATTGCATAACTCATAGGTAGTATCCCATCTTATTTGAAACCTTAACATGTCCTATATGTTCATTTATGGAGAGTTAAACTAGGCTTTCTCTTTTTTTCTAGGTATGTAAAGTCAACTTTATTCCTTTGATTTCTTTGCTTTTTTCTTTTAGTTATCCCTAGATAATTGGAAAAAGTTAGGTAAATTTAACATTCTTGGAGTTTTGAGGAAACCTTAGACAATATTTATTGACCAAGGTGACTTGTTTTATTTATGGGAATTCCAATAAGGTTGGTGAATTTAACATACTGTTCTACTGAAAGTGGATAAATGGTTATTATTTGGATGACTCCTAAGTTATAGTCCCTGCAGCTAGAAGTTTGATCCTTTGCCTTGAGACATTTAATTACATGCATAATCACTGTTTTCTCAAAACATATTTTAACATTTTGTAAGCTATGGAAAATCAGATTGAACTTTTGTGGATTGTATCTTGTGTGAAATTTTAGGCATGAAATTATCATTTGTAGGTATAATATAAATCATAATGATATAATAACATATCTTGAGCCTTTTTTATGTACCAGGTACTCTGCTGTGTGCTTTTGTACATATCATTTCTAATCTATACTCTAACAGTGTAGATTCTATTCTGATTTTATATCTGAGGAAGATGAGGCTCAGAAACTTACTTGTGCAAGGCCACACAAGTAATTGGTAGAAGGGGTGAAAGAGAACCTGATACTAGAGAGTATAACTTTTGACATCAAAACTGAAAAATAGGAGTTCTTTTGTGGCAGAGCAGGTTAAGGATCTGGCATGGTTGCTATCGTGACTTGGGTTGTTGTTGAGGCTTGGGTTCGATCCTAGGCCTGGAAACTTCCACATATCACAGACGTGGCCAGAACAACAAAAAACAAACAAACCCACATATGCACACACAACTTGAAAAATGACTTAGCTTTTTTGGATCTCTAGCCTTTTCTGTAAGAGGAGAAGGTAGAACCAGTGTTTAAAGTGTACTTTCTAGCTGTGGAACTCTGTATAGAAATAAAATCTTCCAGATGAACATTAATATAACATTAGATTTTGATTTGGGTAGTGACAGTTGCTTACTTAAATTAGTAAAGAATCCTCAACTTTATTTTTCTCTGAACCATTGTTTTATGGTAGAAAAGGTGTGTTTATTTCTGCAAGAATATAATTGGAGGAATAACTTATAAAATAAAATTGAATTTATTTTTTTAAGTGGGACGACTATGTGAGTGTTTATTTTATGTCACTTAAAAGGGAAACTATAACTGAAGGTCATGCTTTCTGGAAAAAAAGAGAAAATAAATCACTATTTTGGGTTTTTATTTTGTAATAGTTGCCTTTGAAACCTAATGCATAATTCTTGAAATCTAGGGTAACAATTTTTGTGTTTTCTTTAGGTCAGCAGTCTTGTTTTACATATTGAAGAAGCCCATAAACTCCCAGTAAAACATTTTACTAATCCATATTGTAACATCTACCTGAATAGTGTCCAGGTAGCAAAAACTCATGCAAGGGAAGGGCAAAACCCTGTATGGTCAGAAGAGTTTGTCTTTGAGTAAGTCTTATTTTATCATTACATTAGATGCTTTTCTTTTACTATAATGCATTTTCTTTCTTTTTTTCTTTTTTTGACTTTTTCTAAACCAGTCAGAACAGGTACCAAGTCCAGGCTTGTTAATAATACATACTTACTTTTTCTATTGTATTTGTTCACTTTTATTAGTAAAGTGCTATATCCTTGGTTTTTCACCTAGTTATTAATAGGAATTACTGTAACTGACACTTCCAGAACCATTTACTAACATACACATATAGGATGTTTCCAGGGGTTTCCAGGATTTACTTGAGGAAGTTAAAGATGTTAGGGAAAGTATAATTTGCTCGCCTGTATTCCTGTGTATCAAATAATAAAACATGTTTTGAATCTAGTTTTAAAACTAGCACTCTCAACTGGGTTAATAGCAGAAATGGGGATTTATTTGATACTAAGAATAAACAAATTTGATGGTTTGATGCCAGGATATTTTCTTAATTCTTTTTCTCCTTGCTCCTTTAGTGATCTTCCTCCTGACATCAACAGATTTGAAATAACTCTTAGTAATAAAACAAAGAAAAGCAAAGATCCTGATATCTGTAAGTTCATGCAGAAATTGCGTTCTAAAGTAAAAAAAAAAAAAAGGATGTTTCATATACTTTAAAATTCATAATGAGGTATTTTCTAAAATGAAAATTTAAAAGATGTGTAAGTAGTATAACTTGAGATAGTTTCTTTTTGTACTCTAAAAGTATTGGTTGTTGAGAAAGAATGTATCTAAAAAAGAAAGGGGGGAAAAAAAAAGACCAGGATGGCTAAATTGCATATACTGTAAATTTAAGCCCTTAAAATTAGTGTTCTCCCTCCCTCCCCAATGAATGAGAAGAACAAGAAAACACTAACAGTGGTCATTTGTCTATGGTGCTTCCCTGTCCCTTCTTTTTACTTTGTAGGCTTCTCCTGCTTTCCTATACATTGCATGTAAGTGGCCAAAAGCAGTCTATTAAAAAGTTTTCTTAAAACAAGAGGACACTAGTCACTTCTGGTGGTCAGGGCTTGTTCTCAGCACACCTTTTCCCAGCCTGAAACAGGCTATTTTAGAAACAGATGGCAGTGGGATTTAGCGATTCACATCATAGTAAATTAGGTTAACACTTAAATATCTTCTTAAAGGTTAGGCTTGAGGGAAAAAGGGATATATGTTAACAGAATCAAAGGCTGAATGTTTTTTGCTATAAATAATGTTTATTCTTTGATTTCTATGCTATTTAAATGCTTAATATTTTTTAGTGGTTTCTCATTACTTTTAAGATAGAATCTAACCCTGTAGTAATGACACAGAAGAAAGGCCCTTTCCTGATCCACTCCTCCCCACTTTTACTCTCAGTAATTAAAACCTCTTCTCCAACTATATCACTTTGTTTTCTTTTCTCGTTTTATTGAAGTATAACTGATTTACAGTGTTGTGATAATTTCTGCTGGACAAGTGATTCAGTTATACATATGCACACATCCATCCCTTTCCAGATTCTATACCAGCTTTCTTACAGCTCTTGAATAGTTCATGGTTTTTGTTTTTTTGTTTTTGTCTTTTTAGGGCCAAACCTTTGGCATATGGAGGTTCCCAGGCTAGGAGTCAAATTGGAGCTGCCTCTGCCAGTCTACGCCACAGCCAGAGCAACACCAAATCTGGGCTGCATATGCGATCTATATGCCACAGCTCATGGCAATGCCAGACCCTTAACCCACCGAGCAAGGCCAGGGATTGAATCCGTTTCCTCATAGATGCTAGTCAGATTCTTTACCGCTGAACCGCAATGGGAACTCCTAGTCCTTGGATAAAAGCATCCACAATACCATCTATTCAGATTATGCACATACTCTCTTTTTTCCAGTACATTTCTACTTAGCTTTATCTCCAGATCCTGTTGTAAGTCAACCTGAGGGGTACCTGTGTGAAAGGGGTTTTAGCCTCCACAGGCTGAATTAGATATTATTTCTCTGTACTTCATTCACATTAACCATTGTTAATAGCCCTTCTCACATTGTAATTGATTTCTTGCCTCCTTGGCTAGACTCTGATTTCCATATAAGTCAGAGAGTGTGTTTTAATAAAGTCTGTATCCCACATCCCTGCCTCTCAGAGACTATGGCACATAGTAGGCATTCAGTAAATGAATGAAGTAAACATTAAGTACTGAATTTATCATATTATTGGAAACCCCTTTAATGGAAAGCATTTAACATTATTGAGAAGATGGAATGTTAGGAAAATTTGCGTGACTAATTACGGTGTCATCTTTTTAGACAGTAATCATTTCATGTTTTTCTATCAAAGTATTTATGCGCTGCCAATTGAGCCGGTTACAGAAAGGGCATGCCACAGATGAATGGTTTTTGCTCAGCTCCCATATACCATTAAAAGGTATTGAACCAGGATCTCTGCGTGTCCGAGCACGATATTCTATGGAAAAAATCATGCCAGAAGAAGAGTACAGCGAATTTAAAGAGGTATTAAAGTTATTTACCAGTCTAATTGTTTTTAATGGCATTAGCAAGAAATACTTTTAATGAAAGATCCATTGAGTTAAATACAGTAATTTCATAGTTTAATGGCACACTGACAGGCAGAGAAGGTTAAAAAGCCCTGTAGCAGTATGCTATTGGTCTTAAGAGACTATAAATATGTAGCCTACAAACTCATTCTATTTTTAATACATTTTTTCAATAGAACATATTCCTAAATATCAGAATGTATAAAAACATAATTTCCTGTTAATCTGAGAATGCTTAATGCTCTCTTACTTTCAATTATTTTTCCTGATGTCATTTTTAGCTTATACTGCAAAAGGAGCTTCATGTAGTCAATGCTTTATCACATGTATGTGGACAGGATCGAACACTACTGGCTAGCATCCTACTGAGGATTTTTCTTCATGAAAAGCTTGAATCCTTGTTGTTATGTACACTAAATGACAGAGAAATAAGCATGGAAGGTATAGTATGGATGTGTTTCTGTGATACTTTTAAAAATTGGATTAATAGGTTTTATATATATCAAGTATATACAGACTCCATCTTAGACTATATTAAATAGTTAAATTATCTTACAAAGTAAGTTACTGTTTTTCCTTCTTTAAAAATTACAGTTGGAATGTCATTTCTGATTCTTTATGCTGGCTAATGGGGAGCAGCTATTATTTCTTTTTGTTTTTTGTCTTTTCTAGGGCTACATCTTCAGAATATGGAGGTTTCCAGGCTAGGGGTCTAATTGGAGCTGTAGCTGCCGGCCTATGCCAGAGCCACAGCAACGTGGGATACGAGCCGCGTCTGTGACGTACTCCACAGCTCACGGCAACGCCAGATCCTTAACCCACTGAGCGAGGCCAGGGATCGAACCCACAACCTCATGGTTCCTAGTCAGATTCGTTAACCACTGAGCCACCACAGGAACTGCTGTTAGTATTTCAAATACAAGTTTCTGTCATGGCAAATTAGTATTAGGTGCTATAAGAAAGTGACTTCCATGTCCAGATCAGTGGTTCACAGTGCTTGATTATTAAGAAGTTTGGCATATTTCCATATTCTCTTGTTTATTTTTCATTTAAAAATTCATTGTACAAGTTAGGTGTCTGCATTTTATTTCTAGCTTCTATGATAGGAAGTTCTAGGCAGTATAGCTGGACACAAACTTTGTAACAGCTTATAAATATGTTATAAAAACGGATTTACAACCAGCACTTTGACTCAGTAATAGTCCTTGCTTCTGGATTCCCCAAATAAACTGTAATACCCAGAACTATTTCCTCCTAGTCATAAAAAAATGTAAAAATATATATATTTGTCAGGAAAAATAAAGTGGTGGTACATGTTTTGCATTAAGATTGTCTTTTCTGGTAATACTTGCATTTTTTAGGATTTTACTAATGTCATTAATAGCTATGTTTAGGCTAATAAGTTAATTTATACTGGGATTTTATTGTGCATTCTTGCTTGGAAATTAGCTCAGATTTTTTTTAAAGCATGACCTCAGTAGAAAGAAAAAGCTACATTCTGGTGCTAAGTTTTGTCACTATTTGGTTCTTTAGTCCTAGGTAAGTTATATCACTTTCAAAAGTTTTTGGTTTTTTTCTTTTTTTTTTTTAAGATTAGCTTAGAGATTTTATTTTTTATTACTTTTTAGGGCCGCACCTGCAGTAGTATATGGAAGTTCCTAGGCTAGGGGTCAAATTGGAGCTGCAGGTGCTGGCCTGAGCCACAGCCAGGGCAACACAGGATCTGAGCCACATCTGTGACCCACTCTACAGCTTGCGGCAACACCAGATCCTTAAACCACTGAGCAAGGTCAGGGATGGAAACTGCATCCTCATGGATACAGGTCTGATTCTTAACCCACTGAGCGACAACAGGAACTCCAACTCTGTTTTGTGATATGAACACGGCAGTGTTAATTCCTCTCCTGTTTATGATCTAATGAAGATTAAGAATTTATTTATTTATTTATTTATTGTCTTTTTAGGGCCGGACCTGTGGCATATAGAGGTTCCCAGGCTAAGGGTCAAATCAGAGCTATAGCCGCTGGCCTACACCACAGCCACAGCAACGTGGGATCCGAACTGCATCTACTACTTAAACCATAGCTCATGGCAATGCCAGATCCTTAACCCACTGACTGAGGCCAGGGATTGAACCTGTGTCCTCATGGGTGCTAGTCAGATTCATTCCTCTGAGCCATGATGGGAACTCCAAGAATTAATTCTTTATCTTAATTCATTATTTAAGATTTAATTAAGAATTAAGGATAAATTATGATCTTTTAAAGAATTATGTTTATAGAAATATAGAATGTCAGTATAATCAATACTTTATTGCTGAATGCAAATAAGCATGTTTAAATGATAATTGGTTGAGGAAAAATGAATTGAATTTTCAATTTGGTTCACATTAATACAATCCTTTACAAATAATCTTTTAATATATTTATGTAGATGAAGCCACTACTCTATTTCGAGCCACAACACTTGCAAGCACCTTGATGGAGCAGTATATGAAAGCCACTGCTACACAGTTTGTTCATCATGCTTTGAAAGACTCTATCTTAAAGATAATGGAAAGCAAGCAATCTTGTGAGGTGAGTATTTAATGTTGTAAGTATTTCAGGAAAGAGCATATTCAAATAGGTAATGTGTTATAACTAATTACACCTTAAGGAAAATATGTTACCTGTCTGAAACTATTCATCAGAGCAGTTAAACCTTTTCTAATACATTTAGAAAAGTGTTACGCAAAACAGACTTTAAAAAAAAAGATGTACATTATTTGTGGATTAAAAATCTCAAATTGCACCAGAAATACATGCAAGTACTTTATCATTTCTCATACTGTACTAATGATAAAAGTATATGCTACTTTCAGAAAGTATACTTAGCATAAGTTGAAATTTATGTTTGAGACTTCTATTGTGTAAGTTGTATGTGGCACTGGATAGTAACATCTAGGTTTGTCTTTGAAGATTTTTTGGGGGGTGGGGTGAGAAGGTCAGAGGTACAAGACAGTCTCCTCAAAAGCAAATAAAAACATCCTTTTAGGATAAGGCTTCACTGAAGATTCATAACGAACCATTACCATAAGGAGTAAAATCTCACTTATATGGCTATTCTGTCATTTTATTTTGAAGTTAGAGCAACTATAGAAGGAGGATATATATATTTTTTCTTTTTAGGGCCACAGCTGCAGCATATAGAAGTTCCCGGGCTTGGGGTGGAATCAGAGCTGCAGCTGCCGGCCTGTGCCACAGCCATGTCAGATCCAAGCGATATCTGCAAACTACCCAGTAGCTTGTGTCAACGCTGGATCCTTAACACTCTGAATGAGGCCAGGGATCAAACTCATATCCTCATGGATACTATTTGGGTTCTTAACCTGCTGAGCCACAATGGGAACTCCTGAGGAGGATATTAAATATATTTTTTAGGTCTGATATAAAATTAATAAAATAACTACTTTTGATAATGTTCACTGGGTGCAGTAAATGTTAATTCTGCATTAAGTTGTCAAATGTAGACTTAACACCATAGTTGGCCTGACTGTAAAGAATACAGAAATGTAGCAAGTCCGCAGTCTCTGGATGTTGAATCCAGGCTAGCGACTTTAGATTCCTGTGAATAAATCTACCCCATTGATTCCAGATCAGAATTCTTAAATTTCAAAAGTTATTGGAACATTTTGGAAAAGGTTCATGATTCTGCCTGAGGCATTGGTATTTTATTAGTCACTTAAATCTTATTCAGAAAAACCTCTCTAATCAGTTTTCAATAGAATTAAGATTTTATAATGATATGTGGTGATCTTTCTTCCCATTTAAATGCTCTGTAGTGTATCTGTGAATATGTGGCCACTGAAACTGGATTTTTTGTCTTCTAGTTGGGAATATTACATTTAAAATGAAGTCTAAAACAGTTTGTATGCCTGTAAAAATCTATGGTAAAACATGGTAAATGAATAAAAGAAAACTTTATTGATGGTATTAACCCCTCAAAAAAAAATGAAAATGGTTTAATACTACTCAGGTTTTAGTGGAATAATTATGAATTAATGGTAACAAGCCCATTAAGAATTCCATAGAGCAAACTATTTGAAATTCTCAGTGTTCCTGTCATGGCTGAGCATAAACTAATCTGACTAGCATCCATGATGATGCAGGTTCAATCCCTAGCCTAGCTCACAGGTTGAGGATTGGCGTTGTGAGCCCTGGTGTAGGTTGCAGACGCTGCTTAGATCTGATGTGGCTGTGGCTGTGGTGGAGGCCAGTGGCTACAGCTCCGATTCAACCCCTAGTCTGGGAACCTCCATATGCTGCAGGTGTGGCCCTAAAAACAATTAAGATAAAATAATAAAAAAAAAAATTCTCATTTATCCCCATTCCTCTACCACCAAGATGAATACAGAATGAATAATGGAGAACCTTGAAAACGACTGTTTATCTTGATTTTTATGATTGCCAAGATGCATTTATATTGATTTATTCCTTCTCTTAGTTAAGTCCATCAAAGTTAGAAAAAAATGAAGATGTGAACACTAATTTAGCACACCTATTGAACATACTTTCAGAGCTTGTGGAGAAAATATTCATGGCTTCAGAAATACTTCCACCGTAAGTGGTGAAATTTTAATTTGACAAGAAATCGTATACCTGCCTCTTAAAAATTTTGTATTTCTAAAACATAAGCTTTTCTACTATTGTGATGTTATTAAACTCTGAAAAGTTAGAGTTTTTAATCTTTACATAATGAATTGTGTTCAAGGAAAAAGAGTGACTTGAAGAAACCAAAGTTAAATATTTACATTAAAATAAAACAAATCATGTTTTTATATAGGCCCATATGTCTGGTTTATCTCATGACTTGGAGAATGAATAGAGACTTAGAGTCTCAGATTCAAAGAGATTATAAAAGAGATGTATTTCTTCAGTCTATAGTTGAATATCTTGCTCAAAATGTACACAAGAAAATTAATATCTGCTTAATGGCTTCCAATGTTAGCGAACTCAATCAGTTGAAAGTTAACTTATATCAAAGTCTGTCTCACTGGACTCTGTGTACTCATTAGTTCCTCTGTATCCTCATTCCAATACTTTTTCATGCTTTTCATTAATATAGAAGTAATCTAAAAATGGTAGGATGTCCTCCAAAGTAAATGTAAAGAATTGGCCAAATGAATTGATGATGAAAACTTTTAAAAAGTTTTATCCTTTGCCATATGTTTTGCAGCAGAGTTCTGTTTTGGGAAAAAGGCCAGTTGCATTTAAAAATATCATGTACTTGATAAATTAAGCTTTTGGCTACAATGTGATCATTATTTTCATTTATTTTCTGTATTGAGATGACTGTGTTATTTTGGCAGGACACTGAGATATATTTATGGGTGTTTACAGAAATCTGTCCAGCACAAGTGGCCTACAAATACCACCATGAGAACAAGAGTTGTTAGGTAAGGCTTGTCAGTTTGTTAAATGATTGTATAGCATGTACTTATAGTCAAGTGGATAACTGAAAATTTGAAGACCAACAATATATATCATGCAATTCAAGACTTTTTTCTTCTACTTTTATGTCAGAGCCCCACTGAATATTTTCTGAATTGAGATAGCTCCTAAGCTTTAACTTACTGTTTTTTTGTTTTTTTTTTTTTAAGTTACCATGATACTTAGCTAGCTACTTTTTGCACTTTCTAAAAACGTGAACATTAATTTATATTCAGTTAACTATTTGGGATTCTTTTACCTTACAGAATGAGGTTAAAAGTTATGAAACCAACAAAATCTAAAATCTGTAGCTAACTTCATGTAGAAACTTTCATACACAGACATATATACATGCATAGATGTGTATACATACATAGATATATATAGAAAGACAGAGGCGGGGGGAAAGAGAAAAAGATTGATTTGTGTTAAGAAGGAAGAGACATAATTGAACCATTTAGATATTGATTTGCAACAGTCTGTCACTTGGGGCCTAATCTCAAACCAGAATCTATAGTTCTGAAGCTGTGTTTCAGTGTGTTCACTGTACAGTAATTAGGAATTGCTTTGTCAAGTCATAAAAGTTTGTAGCTTATATAGGAAGACTTCATTATCACGATTTTAACTTTGCCAGTGAGGAGGCAAATCTGTAGAGTTGCTTGCTTGTAAGTGGTTTGCTTCAGGTTACACAGAAAATTAGTGGCTAAGGCAGAACTAATGGTGGATTTTGTAAATCCCAATCTAATAACCTTGACCCTCTGGCAGGCTTTTGTTAAGCACACCTTAACCCATTCAAGATAGGAAATCAGTGCAAAAACATTAAAGAATATATGCTTCCCGTCATGTTATTATACCATAAAAAACAATTAGGCAGCTACTGAAGGTCGTGTAATTAGTTTTGAAAATGTGTGTTAATCCTGTCCCCAACCTAAATTTTGCAAAGAAGCTTCTATTCTTTTTTACAGATTAAATCTCTCTTGGTTAGTAATGATGTGACCTAAATATTTAAGAATTAGAGATTCTGTACTTCCTGCCTTTAGTAGTGATTGAAAAATAGAAAATAATTATAAACATGTTTCAACAGTTTTGTGTGATGTAAAAAATGAAAACTGTTGTGTAAGTTTCAAACAAGTATAATTGTTAAGCAAAAAGCAGGAAACTCTGCTGTGTGGATTGTTTGATACTATAGGATTTTTTAAGGGAACATTTATGGCCAAGGTGGTGATTAAGCTTTTAAATATATGTGTAGAAACCTAATTTTCCTCTTACATTTCAAATCACCTCTAAAAATTCACAGAAAGTAGGTTCGCACACTGAAATCTTATGGTTCATTGTTGCTAGATTATACTTCAAATTCAAAGACCTACTTAGGTATCACAAGTGTTTTCAAGCAAATTTTATGTAATATTCTTCATAAGTAATTTAAAAGATAATCTGTTTAAAGACTTAATTGTATATTATAATTGGGAATAAATGTTATTTGAGAAGCAGCATTAATTTCCTAAGATTTCCCAAAATTAGCAAACAGCATTGTTGGAAAGTTAAATGCTGAGAAGTTGGGTTATTCACTCTAACAGAGAACAGAGACTCTGTCAACTATTTTAATCTCTAAAAGGAATTCTGTCAACTTGAAAATAATGCTTGTCTTTACATAGGGCAGGTGAAAGGTCAATTACTAGTGTGGATTCTTCTGAAGAGGAAGTTAGAGAAATATTTTCTACATAAGGACATAAACTGTACCAGTAACTAAAAGGGGCAGACTAGGAATAGATATGTAAGCTTGTAGATTTATTTTGTACTGCATTCCCAGGAGAGAGATTAGCAGGTAAAATCATATATGACAACTATTGTTAAGCCATGTGCTTTTAAATTAGTTTTTGTTTTTGCTATTAATATTTTGGAATATGAAAAAATTTTAATTTGGAAAGCTTAATGTCTTTTTATCGCTTTAAAAGCTTTTCAGCATACTGCTGTATACATTTTCATTTATCAGGAAGTCACTTTTTCCCTAGTACAGTGGATTCTTAAATTTTAAATAACACAAAATCTGTATAACCAGTGTGATTTATAATGGACTTTACTGAGCTGTTCTGTTTAAAGAAAAGAAAGAAGTGAGAAAATGTTAGCTTTTGGACCTTTCAGGATTATGTATCTATTAAAAAGATTTATTTGTACTCCCAGAAAGCCTTAGTGTTTCTAAACACTTTCTTCAAAGTAAGTATAAAAGGCCGTACTACCTTGGAGTAAATAAATATTAGCCAAGACAATAAATGCTACAGATATAACTTAAGTCTACCCAAAGTAAATTTAAAATTCTAAATTTGAGGAAAGTGAATGTTTAAGATGCAGATATATGTTCTTATTGCAAAATACTTTAGCTTATTATTTTCATAAAGCTTTATTTGGCCTTCCATAGATTAGTTCAAAGTTCATGGTTCTACAAGTATTGTAATTTTTATTATTTTAATGTAACACATATTATAGTGGTTATCTAAAAAAACCCCAACATTTCCCTCCCATTCAGTGGTTTTGTTTTTCTTCGACTTATCTGTCCTGCCATCCTGAATCCACGGATGTTTAATATCATCTCAGGTAATCAACTTCTGATAAATTTTGAAATTAAAAAAAAATGTCATATTCTTTAGTGAGTTTACTTCATTTTCTTCTCTTTTAAATCTGCTTTTCTTATCCAAATCTAAGACTTGGTTTAAAACATTCCAAAGCACCCTATTCTACTTTTGGCTTACCTTATTATTTTTTTAATTGTGCTTCTTTCCTTTCTTTCTCTAAAGCAACTGAAGCCTGAGAAGGCATGATTATACACCTACCATTTTTTTCCCATCCCCACCTGTGTCTCAATTCCTATGATGACTTTTTCTAGTCTGCAGTGTGGCTTTTTCAAGTTGGGATGAACAGCTTTCTGTGAGCCTTTAGCCTATGCTAGACCCTGTACACTACCACTGCAAGTTGGATTTTAGAATCAAAATTATAGCTGCAGGAGTTCCCATTGTGGCTCAGTGGATGAACCCAACTAATATCCATTAGGATGTGGGTTCAATCCCTGGCCTCTCTCAGTGGTTTAAGTATCTGGTGTTGCCAGTTTTGGTGTAAGCTGCAGACTCCACTCGGCTTGGATCCTGCATCGCAGTCGGTATGTCATACAACTTCAATTTGACCCCTAGCCTGAGAACCTCCCTATGTAAATTACAGCTGCATTTATAATAGTACTCTGAACACTTAGGAAGAAAGTAGCCCTTTGAGATTTCATAGTAGAGATTTCTTGTCACCTAGTGTCTAATGTTAATTAGCATTTTATTCTCCAACAAACCAATTTTGGTTTTGCTTTTTACCCATATGCCCATTATGAACTTTTACATGTTACTGCAGGCTTATTTCACAGAAAGGATAAGAATATTTGTGACCACATTATTAGCAGAAGGAATCTGAAGCATTTTTGTCTTAATAATTTGAAGCTCAAAATTGTATTAAGATTTTTTTTAGAATACCTTATTTTATCTTTATAGACATCACATCTCTGTAATTACCTCCTATTGCTACTAAAATGGTTACATTTAGGGTTTAAGAATTAAGGGTTTTGAATTCTTGTGGAGAGATTTATTTATCTGAATGTTGGATCTGAACCACTAAGCAATACTGTTTGTAGTCTAGCAGTTTAAGATGAAAAGAATACAATTTAAAATCAGGCAGTCAGTAGTTCTTGCTGTGGTGCAGCAGATTAAGGATCCAGTGTTCTCTTTGGTGGCATGAGTTTGACCCCCGGCGTGGCATAGTGGGTTAAATATTGCACATTGCTACAGCTGTAGTGTAGGCTGCAGCTGCAGCTCAGATAAATCTCTGGCCTGGGAAGTTCCATATGCTGCAAGTGTGGCCATAAAAATAAATAAAAGTAAAATCAGGCAGATAAACTATAGGTTTTTACTGTCAATACGTTTCCAGGCTTAAAATTAATAGACATAAATGTATTCTATTTATATCCTATCTATATAGGGCACATTTTCCTGATTAACCTTTTAAGTATTTTTTAAATTAATAATTTCATGTTTTCCTCCTCAAAATAGAGGTTCCAGACTTTGTTTAGCTTTAAATTGTATAATTTGAGTCAGTGGAGGTTGGCAACATGGAACTGCTCACATTGCAAATTGCTAATCTGGGTGGGTTGAAATTAGCTTTGTAGATTGTCCTGAAGGGTAGGTGGAGTGACAGTCTTTTTAGCAATAAAGCTTTGGGGTATTCTGAAATAGCATCAACCAGTTAGGAATGAGTTAGTCTTGAAGTATTCACACTAAAAGCACCAATAAGCATATTCTGTTTTTCCCCCTTTAACTCAAGCTCTTTTGAATGATGTGGGTAGTACTTTCCTAGAACCATTGAGTTCTCAATGGAAGAAAGTATTTTTAATAGTAGAGAAATATTAAAGTGGTAAATTTTTAACGGTTTAGCTGGAAGAATTTGGAGTTGGTGTCATTAGCTGTGCCCAATTCTCTTATAGATTCCCCATCTCCTATTGCTGCAAGAACGCTGATATTAGTGGCTAAGTCTGTGCAGAACTTAGCAAATCTTGTGGAGTTTGGAGCTAAGGTAAAAACATTTTGATACTTTAAAATGTCATTTATGAATGAAACTTTGACACAATAAAACCATAAAATATAACAGTTTTCAACAGTAGATATTTCATAAAGATAATTGATGATTTTGTTGGTATATTCATATTTTTCGATTTTACATTTTAATAATGGAATTTTAAAAACCACTCTTTCTGGAGTTCCCATTGTGCAGTAGAAGTGAATCCAACTAGTATCCATGAGGATGTGGGTTCAAGCCCTTTCCTTGCTCAGTGGGTTGGGGATCCTGGTTTGCTGTGAGCTGTGGTGTAGGTTGCGGATGCGGCTTGGATCACAGTGGCTGTGGTGTAGACCAGGAGCTAAAGCTTCAATTTGACATGTAGCCTGGGAGCTTATATATATCACATGTGTGGCCCTGAAAAAAAGGAAAAAAAAACCAAAACACTGTTTAAGCTAGTATATAGAATATTTTTTCAGTATAATTTCAAATAAAATTAGATTCTTCCACTTTCAAATATTAAAATCAGTGAACATGTTTTAAAATGCACCCCAATTGATTTTATTATGTATTGCACAATAAACATTCTCTGTGAATATTAAAACTCAATTGAGTTTTTAAAACACCCATATATGATTCTTTTACCTAAGGATAACAATTGTTAATGTTCTGGTAGGGATCATACTATGTCACCTGCTTCTGTCAATTTAACAAACTTTTCTTGCTGTACCTGGAAACACGAACTATTTTATTTTTCTTAATGATTATTTAGTATGCCACAATGTAAATGTTAAGTGGTCTGCCACTGGATACTTGGATGGCTTCCATTTTGTCACTGTGATGAATACTCCTGTGACAAGTATCCTTATATATATACTTCCTTTAAAAATCACTGTCCAATTGTTTTCTTAACCTAATTTTGGAGTAAAATTACTGAGCAAGAAGACTCTGCTGCCTACACTTGCCCAAACTCAACTAGTATTACTCTTTAATTTTTAACGATCTGATAGCCATTATATTACTTTGTGTTTCATTATTTCATTACCCTTAGACTATGATTTTTCATATCCATTTCTTTGGAATTGACTGCCAAGGTCCTTATCTCATTTTACTGATTTTAAGAGTTTTTGTTAGTAGTAACCGTTTTCCATGTCACAACCTAGCGTATTTTAGGATAAGTTTTAAGATTTTAGAATTAAGAGTCATTTATGGTATGACTTTTTGAACTTACCTGAATCCTGAAGCAGGCTATGAGTACCATATTATTTATTGCAGTTTTTATCACACTGTATTTTAATTCCCTATATTCTCTGCTTGATTTTAATAACTGCTGGGTGTGCTTGGCAAATAGTTTCTGTTATTATTTTTGAATGACCTACCTATAAGCAGTTTTATGTCTGCTGAGCTATGTGTTCTGATTTGTTTTTTCCCATCCACAGTTTCTTACTGCTTCATTAAAAAATGCTTCATACTCCTATTCCTTAGAATGGCTCCTTGCTTATATGAGAAGAAAAATATGGGAGTTCCTGTTGTGGCTCAGTGGGTTAAAAACCTGAGTAGTATCCACTAAGATGCGAGTTTGAGCCCTGGCCCTTCTCAGTGGGTTAGGGATCTGGTGTTGCTACAAGCTGTGGCATAGGTTGCGGATCTGACATGGTTGTGGCTATGGCATAGGTTGGCAGTTGAAGCTCTGATTCTACCCCTAGTGTGGGAACTTCCATATGCCACAGCTGCAGCCCTTAAAAAGACCACAAAAAAAGAAAAAAAAATATCTCCACTGCTTAAATTAATTCTTACGAATGTGCTGCTACTGATTATTTAAATTTCTAAGAATTTTTGCTATATATATGGCTTTTGCTATAGATCAGTGTTTTTGATGCATATAGTAAGCTTTTTATTTTTTTATATTTTTAGGAGCCTTACATGGAAGGTGTCAATCCATTCATCAAAAGTAACAAGCATCGTATGATCATGTTTTTAGATGAGCTTGGGGTATGTATATAATTTTTCGACTACTTTGACACCTGTAGTATTGCTGAGTCTAACTCACTGAAGCAACCATCTTTAGAACCTTTTCTATTCAGAACTAAAAACAAAAAGCTCCCTATTTTTGTCTGCCTTCCTGAATGAATTATTTCATTTGATTACAATTATAACCACTTGTTCTTACATTAAAATGGTTTACACCAAGTAAGCATACAGTATTGTGCTTTTGGACTTGTGTGTAATTCTTAAGTTTCTGTCTGACCTTTCATTATCTTTTTAGCTGTTCCACCTCACTACTATGACATCTTTAGCTGCTTTAGCTACTTTAAGTTTGCTTCTACTGTGTGGAATTTGAAACAAAAAGGATGACTCATAGTGCTGGCCAGTTTAATAAGTAAATGGACTGGAGGATGAATGTTCTTATGGCTTTTCTAGGAATTAAAATACGTGGATTTGGTATTAAACATATGCCTTATTTGGGCCTTTATAAATAAGCTGTGATTATAAAATTAAGAATAGGATTTCGAAAATAATTTTAGAAATTATTTCTTATAGTAAAATTTTCTTGTAGATTTTCAGATACTGAATCAATTAAAAAATTAATATACTAGTAATTCAGTTCATATATCTATGGAAACCAAAAAAGAGTATATACGTATATGTGAATTTAGCCAAGTGTATAGCAGAGAATGCTAAGATAGGAGAGTGTTCTGCCTTAATGCATTCATTCAGATTCAGTTAAAAGCACAAGTATACAACCACCATACCACTGTATGATCAAACCAATCAGGTGTAAGGTATTTACAGTGTAGGTCCATATTGATAATGAAATTGAGAAGTAACGGAGTAGATGCTGAATGTCCATTACGCTTCTCTATGCGACCTCCTGTCCAATATTTAAGGCTAAGCTAATTTTGTATCAACCCATATTTGTGCAGTCCAGCTTTCTATATCACTTTTCTAGGTATGCCCCACAATCTAGCCTTTCAACCTGCCAATAATTCCAATATTCTAATATTCTTCCAGTCTCCTCATACTCTATTGCTGTACACCTCAATAATTCAAATTTATCTTTTTAGACCTATCTCAGACATCTCCTTCAGGAAGGCTTTGCTGAACCGTATACCTGAATTAAATACCTTTTGTTCTACTTCCTAAGTGTTCTTTGGATATATAACTCTGTGATCAGTTTACTTCTAGTCTGTCTTCTCTACCAGACTGTAAACTCTTTGAAGACAATACTGTTTTGTCTTTCATTCCATCTCTGTAATCCTTCATACACTGAATGAATAAATGACAGTTAATAAAACTGAATTAATAGTGTAAATATTTATACCATAGAAAACTATTCTGCAGTTTTTAGGAATGCTTTTTCAGGAATGCATAGCAAATACTGTCACCATTAGAGAAATCGATGTATTTAAAACTACTCATGTTTGATTATCCAAGGCTCAAAATAAAATCAATACTTAATTATGGTATCTTAGTGCCAATGAAATGCCATCAACTTGTTATAGTAATTAACATTGTCATTTCTATACATTAGCAAGTGTTTTAGGCCTAGTCCACAGGTAATTACAGGCCTGAAAGGTTCTCATCAACACTTTCATCATCTAGTTCTTAGTTATATATATGGTGATCACTTTAGACAAACTACAGCAGTTTAATAATGAAAGAAAGTCTGAAAGGGTAGAGGAATTTTAAATTTAGGTTACATTGATGTAACAGGTACATTAACTGTTACATACAGTTAATATCTGCATTATTTATTTTCCAGTTTCAAAAATGGTATAGATAAAAGTTTAGGAAAATCAATTATTTAGAATAGTAATAGTACTGCATAATATCCTGCCCTGCTGTTGAATAAAGTGAAACCTGGTTGTGATGTGGCTACTGAGGTCACAAAATCTATCACGTTGAATTTTTTTTTTTTGTCTTTTTGTCTTTTGTCTGTTGTTGTTGTTGCTATTTCTTGGGCCGCTCCCGTGGCATATGGAGATTCCCAGGCTAGGGGTTGAATTGGAGCTGTAGCCACCGGCCTACGCCAGAGCCACAGCAACGCGGCATCCGAGCCGCGTCTGCAACGTACACCACAGCTCACGGCAACGCCGGATCGTTAACCCACTGAGCAAGGGCAGGGACCGAACCCGCAACCTCATGGTTCCTAGTCAGATTCGTTAACCACTGCGCCACGACGGGAACTCCTTTTTTTTGTTTGTTTTTGTTTTTGTGAATTTTAAAAGCATTTTAAGAGAAAATTCTGTGTTAAATTTTATCCACTATACCCACTTAGGATCTTTTCAGAAGTGACTATAAAGAGTTGTATTTCTAAATGTATTTTTATGATTCCCTTAAAGAATGTACCTGAACTTCCGGACACTACAGAGCATTCTAGAACTGACCTGTCCCGTGATTTGGCAGCACTGCATGAGATTTGTGTGGCCCATTCAGATGAACTGCGAACACTCAGTAATGAGCGAGGTGCACAGCAGGTACGTTTTTGCCAGCCTTTGTTAATGATGTTTCATTGGCACTTAAGCAGAATGGAAACCACACAGTTTCTTTGAAAGGTGATAAATAGCTGAGTTACATTGTTTTATTTAATTATATTAAATTTTTGAGACTCTTAAGTCATAATCCACAAAGATCTCACCAAACAGGAATGATAGGCCCAGACTATTATAATGTATTTACGATATTGCAAAATGTCAAATCTTGCTTCTAAGTGAGTGAGAACTTGACTAAAAAATGGTAGTGTTCATGCACGTTAATGGAGTGTGTGAAAATTCTAAGTGAGCTCATGGTAAGCCAGCAGTGATGTGGCCTTGTCTTTTTGCTTTGCTCACACACACAGTGCATGGCCAAGTGCTTTGCAAACTCTTAAAACACATGAGAATTATTTAGAAAATATTTCAAACTCCAGATGGGATTCTGGAGTGTGGCCTTAGAAATTGCCATTTTTGATAAGCTCTTTTGAATTACTTGTCACCACAGTGGCCAACCATTCGGCAGGGTACCTGTAGAAAAGATTAACTCATTGAGTTTGGTGACTGAATTCTTCTCAATCTGAAAGTCTAAAATACTCAAGTTTTTTCAAATTTAGATAATAGTATATAGCTCATTTAGGTTCCAATCACTTTAGAAACCTATACAGAATATGTGCCGTGGACCTACTTATGTGCTGTTGGCATGTACAATGCTTTCTTTCTTATTGGGGCTGTGTTCATTATATGAGTAGCCTTAAATATTAAAAAAAAAATGTTATTGGAGAATTTGGCTCAATTAAGACTTTTTAAAAAAGGTGAAGGAGATGATTGATTTAATTTTAGGCCCAATATTGTCATAATTTTTTCCATGATTCTTTAAAAGCATTCATTAAGCTATATAACCAGTTGCCCTGAGGTTATTTTACAGAGCTTGAGATAAGTTCTTTAAATTGCTAAATCTGTCCTTGAGATTGTTCTGGCCTAAGTAGATAAGACAATGCCAAACACAAATGATTTTCTGTTCACTTTAAAGTACAAACATTCTATCCTGACCCAAATAATATGACCAGAAATACTCAGTCAAGGACTGAATGCATACTTTGACAATTTTATGCTTTGATTAGATTGGTAATATTATTTTATGAATTCCTTTGCGATCACATTGCTTTTGTCAAATCTAGGTTCCCATCCCTGAGATTTCTGAGCTTTCATTTATTTACTAGTAATTTTTATACTGTTTTTCCTTGTCTAGCATGTACTGAAAAAGCTCCTGGCTATAACAGAACTGCTTCAACAGAAACAAAACCAGTATACAAAAACTAATGATGTCAGGTAGCAGCCTTTACCTCAGTGTTCTGCATGGATCCAGCATGCCCAACATGGTAATTCACATCAGTATAATGTTTCCTTTGCTCTTGCCAAAAAATAGCACACCTTTCCACATTCCAGTGATGTGTGAGCTATGCAAACAAAACCCCAGATTCTGCTGGTGAGTAACCATACCAGCAGCTTTGTAAGCTATCTTGTGCAGGATTATTTGCACTTTTTCCATATAAGGAACCAATCTTTACCAACCTCTGAGCCTTGGTGTACAGATCACCTTTCACACAATGCTATGACTGTATCTTGAACTCTGAAAATATATTTTCAATACATCGAGTTGCCAAAGTTTTGCTGTCTCTTGAAAAAAGAACTATGAAATCAACTAAGAATAAGCATTCTCTATTGACAACTGAGTATAACTGGATTGCAGACTGTTCTTACTGTTACTTCTTCCTGAATTAGGAATATGACCGTTTGACTGTTCAATGACTTCATTTGTATTTACAGTTTCCAGAGTCTCCCATTATAATAGGAACAATCTTTGCTGTATACTTTTTTAAAATAACTGTGCTACTTCTCTTTGCTGGAAGTGTTGAAAGAAAATATATAGAATGGAGATCTACTGCTCATCAGCTTTATTTTTTACACATACCACTTATTTTGTTGGAATTGTCAAAGATTGTATTTAGCGTTCATAATGCTTTTTTGTTAAATGTTTACAGCAGTAAATAGTTTGAATTCAATAAATATTATTTGTCATTGTATACTGATCAATGCATGTTACCCAGTCAACCATTTTATACATTACCAATTTCTTTTGAGTTAAAAAAAACCCTAGAATGCTTTTGTTGAAAGTATTCATTTATTAATTCTAAGTTGCTTTTTAAATTATGCAAACAACCTCACCAACCACTTAAAACAGCTATCCATCTTTGACCTTTCTGACTACTTGTTATCTGTTGGATATTTAGTTTGTATAGTTTTATTTGCTTCTGTATGTGTATTTTTTTGTGAAGTATTCACAAGGGTTAAGTTAAAATAAAACCAAGGGATATCTTGAATAACTGCTTACTTTTTACTTTTTTTTAAATACAGCTAAACATTTATTTTCTTCCTCCTTTAGGGGCAGTTCAAATTTAGTACCAGAGCAAGGCCCAGGGAGAAGATGAAACTTCAGATTTTTTTGTTTTTTTAATGGCTAATGGTCTCTTTGAAGGATTCCATTAATTCATCCATTGCGTATTTGTTAAGTAACAATTCTTTCCCTCCCATAATTGTGCAGGGGGAGAGAAGGCATACAAGGCCGGGAAAAGCATTTTATTCTATCCCTCTACTATTTAAAAAGGAAAAAAGAAAAAACAAAATGTTAAATCTAAAAGTGTGCTGTATAAATTTCAAGCTATTAAATGCTGTTATTTGTATTGATGTAGCTAGCCCAGAAGTAGCTGCGATCACAACTGAACATAGATAGCAAAACACTTAGCAGTCCCTGAGTTCCTTGATTTCAATAATAATGTGTTGTCTATCATACTACTTTCTTTTCCCATTATCCATCCCTCTGGCTGTTAAAGGCTAGACTAAAAGGGATGTGGACTAGTGACATCTCTAAAAACATTTAAACAGTATGCAAAAAAAAGGTCCAGACTCTAGTGCTCAGCAATTTGCTTCTCTCCCACTACTCATACTTCAGGTGTAACCACACTGACCCATTTGCTACTTCTCAATCTGAAATGCTTCTTCTCCTTCAGCCTTTTATTTTGAAAAAACAACCACCCACAAACCTAAAGACACCCTGCTTTTTGTATTTTAATGACATCCTTATTTTGAAGCTGGAATAGGAAACTTGTCATTTACCTTTGTAGGCTTTGTAGTAACTAGCTGGTCAATGATGAAATGAAACCTCTAAACATTTATTCAAAGGTGGTGGGTAGGGGAATTTTCAGAGATACATGTGGACCTTGCTCTGATGCCAAACATTAGTAACCTAAAAGAAAATTGTGAATAGTTTGCCCTTCTATAATCTGGCAGCTATGCTACTTAACCTGGATTACAATGGGGGATGGCTAATTTCAGCTTCTACTCTGCTTTTATACAGTCACATTTCATGAATTTTATTCCTTTCATTCCACAATGAGAAGGAAACTAAACTAAAAAATATTCAAACCTAAAATATAAAGATTAAACAAAAATATGCATATAATACTGAAATGTCATTAAATGGTACCTACACTTTATGGAAATCCTACAATGACACTAAGAGGTATACATCTCTAAAACTTAGATACAGGGCATTACAGTTTCTCAGAATTCCTTCAACGCCATTCTGCAGAAAAAAAACTGATAGACCTATATAATTTGATTCCAACTTAAAACATGCATGTTAAATAATTGAGCAAATGCTATAAAAGCCAATGTTCCTTAGCACTTTTAAAACTAAGTTTGTTTATGGTGCCTTTAAAAAAAAAAAAAAAAGGTAAAGGTAAGTTCGCTACCCCAGAAAGAGTGATTTGATATTAGTCATGGGAGGGAGCAAGGTTACCCAAACCAGATGCTATTCTGGCCCATTTGAAGATGTTTGATCTCATATAAATCTATCCTGAAAGAAAAAAAAATTAAATAATAGAAAAGTTTAACATTTTGATGCTTTCACACAATTTCATTTTTAAATAAAGTGAAATGCCAGATATGCTTCATCTTACTGTTGATTAGCGAGTATTAACAGGTCACTTTCGGATGGTTACAGGGAGTCTACCAGGTCATCATCAGTCCATTCTTCCTAAGAAAGAAAGAAAATATCAAGGATAACATTATACTGAATAATAACCAGTAT
The DNA here is from genome assembly GCF_016906955.1 of Phacochoerus africanus. NCBI lineage: Eukaryota > Metazoa > Chordata > Mammalia > Artiodactyla > Suidae > Phacochoerus > Phacochoerus africanus. The sequence continues at coordinate 95,061,703 of NC_062547.1, forward strand.
TGTTTACCTTCCTGCCTCTTCTCAGATTTGAAAATGAACTCTTCGCTATGCTGATTATAGAAGGTAATTAAACCAGGAAAATTTGCATAATAAGAATTCATCTCATCAGACAACTCCAGTGATAGGAATAAATGTTACAGATGTGACCCTCTGCCTCTGATTATTTGCATCTGACTTGCCAGGTATAGTTTTTTTTTTTTTTTTTAAAAAAAAGGGTAGGTGAAGAATCCCTGAAGATTAAAAAAATGACAAAAATTTAGCATGTCTATACATCCCTACTGCCTTCTATGATGACCTTAGGAGGGATTCTTCATGAAGTAACTACTATACTGCTTCAGAACAGGCTAAGATGGAAGTGAGAAAAATTCCTGTAATAGACAATGTACATAAAGATGCAAAAAAAAAAAGCTTTCTAATACCCACACCTCTGTCTATAATGCCCGCACTCTGGAACAATAAAATCTTAACACTATTGTCATACCAGAATAAACAACAACAGTAAGCTAAAATTTACCTTTGAGAACATACCTCCTCATGTTTGGATTTCTTTGAGACATAATCATCATCTTCATAACCTTTCCTCTTCTTGCTGTAATTAAGCAACCATCAATAAGCAATCTAATACTGGCAACAGAATCTAGCATGGTTAAGCTAGCAAGATTCTGTAGATCTCTCAAACAAGCTATCTTTTTTTGAGATATCTACAGAACCCTGGATAAATGGAAAAAGGTGAAGAATTATGGGGAGGAAGGCAATTATCTTTCAAATTACTCTTTAAAGACAGTGCAGTTTGCAGAGTTCCTTGGTGATCTGGCAGTTAGGATCAGTGCTTTCATCGTTGTGGACCGGTTTTGATTCCTGGTCTGGGAATTGAGATCCCATATCAAGGTGCTGCATGATGCAGCAAAATAAAAAAATTCAATCCAATTCTAATTAAAATCCTAATAAAATTTTTCCTAAGCTTAACTCTGACCAGGAAAAGATTACACAAAAATAGCAAAAGAATATGAAAAAGAACAAAATATGGGGAGCATGTCCCACCTAACATCAAAACATACTTTATATAAACTATGGTAATTAAAAGTATGGTACAGTCATTCTTTGACATCTGAGGAAGACTGGCTCCAGGAACCCCACCCCCACCCCTCAAGATACCAAAATCCTGATGCTCAAGTCCCTTTTATGAAATGGTAATATTAGTACATTTGGTGCTCTGCATCCACAGATATGAAGGTCTGTCTGTATTAGCAAAGAGTTAAAGATCAATGATCAGTACAAAATATATATAGGAGTTTAATCTGTAATAAATGACTATTTTAAATAACTAGAGAAAATCATGAAATATTTTTAAATGGCTGATACAAGTTTACTTTGAACAAAAATTAATGAGATTTCTACCTCAAACCAATCACATACAATTCTAAATAATTTTAACAGCTAAACAAAAGGCAAAATACAGAGTAAGACACGGTGTTCAGGTGTATGAGCATACAGCAAAAGACAAGCTGCCTATGTCACAAAGTAAAAGAAGCAACAAAAGAAAGTAGGTCTATGATAAATATAAAAAGAGGAGTATATAAAAAGAACCATAAGAAAACAAGACCAGAAAGTTGGGCAGGGGTTATAATTATGCAATACAGAAGAAACATGATTATTTGACATAGAAATATCAGTATCAGAATAATAAGAGAAATGCAAATAAAAATACCGATGTGATAATTATTTCTTCACCCAGACTGGCAGAAGTTAAATACTGATACTATTAAATGTTGTACAATGTGTATGAAAACAATGAAAAGGAAAAAAACCCTTTTCTAAATATATAATAGTGAAAAGCTTGGCAAAGATAACTATAAGTTACCTCTCGGGATGAAACTGGGATTTGGGTTTTGGTTAAAGAGAACTCTGGTTTACCTGTATTAAATTGGCTTTAATAATGACACTATACTACTTGTGTATTAAAAAAGATAAAAAATTTTAAAGACCAAGAAAAAATATTTTATCCTAAAGTAGTGCTTGTAAGTGTGATTTATGGACCATTTCCAGCGTGCAATGAGATAAGTAGAGAAATTGAGTGTGTGTTTAGAAATTTTTATAGGAATTTGATAGATTTATTTATGACTACTGAATCTAATAAAATTTAAGCTTATTGAATCTAATAAAATTTAAGCTTTTTTTTTGTCTTTTTTCGAGTAATTATTTGTTAATATTTTATGTAAGTGTAGGTCTGTAATGGGTTAAAAAGAAAATTAACAGTCCTTTACAGTTTGAGAAGCGCCCTTTAAGTACTCATAGATATGCAGGATTTGCTTAACACAGTACACTTGAAAGTAAGATGTAAACTCTGGCCAATTAGGAACTTTGGATTATGGTCCACTCAGTTAACTAGCTAGAAGAGGAAGATCAATAGTTGAGTGGTCTAATTCAGAGGTGGACAAATTTTTCTTCAAAAGGCCATATAATGAGTATTTTAATTCTTGTATGGGCATGTAGTTTCTGTCACAACTACACAATTCTTCTGCTATAGTCTGAAAACAGCAATACACAGTATGCTAGATGTATCTATGTTCCAATAAAACTATTTCTAAGAACAGGTTGTGGCCCAGATTTGGCCCTTGGGCCACAGTGTGCCAACACCTGGTCTAATAAGCCCATTTCAAAATCAATGTGAAAAGATTATAAATCAGTACTGCAATACTTTCATTCATTAAAGTCAACATTTTTCTTTACTTTTGCTGTAACACTGAAACCCAGGAGTGAAATTTACCAATTTTAGGTTCTATTCTAAGCCATGTTTTGCAGTTACAGCTACAAATATAAAATAGTCCCATATTTTACACACATCATAAGTCCTGGGATATTCTCCTACTATAGCTTTATAGTTAGAAGAATCTGAGTTACAAGTACCTGATCTGAAGGCCTTAGAATTCTGGTCTGATGTCTCATATATTATCCAATAACATATAGTCATCAATTATGGAATCAGAAACATCTCAGATGCATCTCAACTGTAAGAAGACAGACCTACCTCCCACTAAGTTTTACAGAATGTGTTCCACAGAAAATAGAAAATAATAATTTTACCATTCTTATTACCTACCAGATCCCCAACTGTTTAAACACCTGAAAGGTGTAAGCAGATCTTCAAGCTGCAGGTGATAAAGAGCTCAAATATAGTGAATTCCACATTCAGCAACAAGTCAATAAGACGTATTACAGTGTTCCTTATGGCTGCAACAAGAAATCTAACAGCACATTTTCCTACTGATTCTGTCTTCAATATAAAGTTTACCACTGAGAGAAAATATGCTAAATTTCCATACCCTAGCTAATAGAAATAAATCTGGAACAGTGTACTTGTTCTCCAGAGGAGATAACCAGACCTACAAAAAACCTAGAGATTAAAAGGACAAGAAGAGGTTCATGAATTCCCTAGGAAGACTGCCTCATGGGATCCCACAAGCCAAAGAACACATTAATCACAGCAGGAGCAGAATTGACTATAAAAAGCCAAATTCTTTTATTATCTCGTGTTTAATCCTGTTGAAAAAAAATCTGATTTAATAGGTAAGTCAGTTTTACCCATATGAGCATTCACCAATTAAATGACTTATTTTATGCTGAACACAATAATAGTTATTTATATCTGTTCTGTGATAACAGTGTCCCATCTACTTACGTAATTACGTTAAGTGCAAGCTCAGCAGAGTGACATCTCTCCAACTTCTGTTTCAGAACAGCAACTTCTTCAGATCTGGGTGGTTCATATTTTTTTACCAAGTTTCTCATGCCTATATGTATATAAAAGAAAGGATCCACATCAGATAATGAAAAGTCTGGTTCTCATAAAGGGGATGAATAATATTTTCCCATCTAGTTTTGGGAACAACAAAGAACACTCCTGAAATGTGATTATCAGGATTATTATTTCACATTAGAATTCAATGAACACCTTACTTAAGTTACTATAGCTTCTGCTGCTTAGCCCGCGTCGTGTACAGCATAAAGATAAGCAGGCTCTGCTAGTCAGTATTTTTTTCAAATCCTACCATGGTCACTTTACTCAGTTTTAAGGCTTTTAAAAAATCCCTATATGATTTAGTAAACATGCTTTGTTCTCTACCACCAACTATATTCATAACATTCTGTCCTACAGATGGAGGGCCTCATGTACAAGGAAAACATTATTATGTAATATGCAATGAAGGAAAAATGCTTAGTAAATACCCGTCAATGATGCTTTGCTTTAACACAATGCGGAACCTATACAATGAAGCATCACCAAGAAAACAATAATACCCTCCTTATGCTAAAAGCAAACTACTACAGTGACTTTAAGCACACAAGGATTCTCCACCTGGGCCCTTTATGTTATTCAACTACCACAAAACAAAGAATATAAATCTCATGATTTTTATAAGGAATGATGAGAGAAACAGGGCTAATTAGCCAGCCATGTGCTCCAAATGAGTGACTTATTTCATAAAGCAAATAAAGCAGTGTTTGCATCAAAACCCTTGGGACAGTATCTTGTGTGTGAAAAATTATGAATAAGATAATACCATTCCAGCTCTGAGTTTTAGCAAGAGCTATTCTTATTTTATATTAAAACAAATGGAGTAAAATGAAGGTAAGTGTCAGCTATAAAATCAGCACAGTGGGTTACCTTTAAGACCTCTTGTACTTACTAAATTCCTGGATCCTAATATCTATGGCCAAATCACAATTAGTTTTGGAAGTGAACCCTCTAGTGGTATAACTGAAAACCTAGTTTTCTGACTGATAAATCTCAAATTCATCACTCTCACTTAAAGAGGGAAGACCTCGAGATCATTTCCAACAAAGAATCAAGAAATGGTATTTACATGCCCTGAGGCATTTTAACTTTTGAAACATAAAACATAAAAACACCGATTAACTGTCATCTAAGATAAAGATCTTCAATGTCATATTTTATTGGCTTACTCAATATTTAAACCAGAAATTTATTCATAAGGACAACTGGCACAAAACATTTTGGAAACAAACAAAACTGACTTTTAACCCTGAAGATGTGCATAGTAGCCATGAGCATGCAGTGTCACAAGAGCAAGAATGAACATGGAGAGGAATGGCTAATCCAGCCAATCAGTTAAGGGGAGGTTCTAACTCAATCCTTAAGAACAAGGTTGCCATATAGCTTGGGGAACTATATTCAATATCCTGTAATAACCTACAAGGGAAAAGAATCTGAAGCGCACACATATACACACACATCTGAATCACTTTGCTGCACATATGAAACTAACACAACACTGTAAAGCAAGCATACTTTAAAAAAGTGAAAAGAAAAAAAAAAAAAAAACCTTAAGACAGTGTTTCTTAGCATAAGCACTACTGACAGCCTGGGCTAGAAAATTCTTTGTTGTGAGGGTTTATGTTAATTTCCTGAGACTGCTATTAAAAATTACCACAAACTCAGTAGGACCTATTAAGACAACAAAAGTGGACTGTTTCACAGGTTTTGTTTTGTTTTGTTTTTTTGTTTTTGTTTTTTTTGCAGCAACTGAGGCATGCACAAGTTCCCAGGCCAGGGATTGAACCTGTGCCACAGCAGCCACATGAGCTGCTAGGGTGAGAATGCTGGATTCTTAACCTGTTGTGCCACAAGAGAACTCCTGTTCCACAGTTCTAAAGCCTCAGAGTCTGCAATCAGTTTCACTAGACCAAAAACAAAATATGGGAAGGGCTACACTCTAGAGGCTTCTGTTTCAGCTTCTGATGACTGCCAACATCCCTTAGCTTATGGCCGTACTGCTCCAATTTTTAAGACATATCTTCAAACCTCTGCTGTGTCTTCAAAATCACCTTCAGTGTGTCAGACTTCTCTCTGCCTTCCTCTACTAAGAACTCTTGTGATTATATTTAGGCTCAACCTGAATAGTCCAAAATAATGTCTAACTTTGTCACACCTGCAAAGACTTTTTTGGGGGGGTCTCTTTTTGGCCATGTAAGGTAATGCTGGGCTTCCACTGATAATCTTTGGGGAGCCATTTCTCAGTCTACCAAGGGGCTGTATTATGAATTATAAAATGTTTATTGGGTCCTATCACCTCCATGCACTGGATGCTGATAGTAGCTGCCAACATCTCCCCCTACCTCTAAGTTGCGACAACCAAGAGGATGGAGATGCTGCAAAAATTCCACTCTGTTGAGAACCATGGCTTTTCTAATATCAACTAAAATGACTAGAAAATGACATATCAACTAGTTAAAGCTGACTTAACTACAATATATGAGTTTCAAATTTAATTAGTTTTTGGTTCCCTGTAGATATTTTTCAGTGCCCATCATGTCTGGATACCTTTTAAAAGGAACCTTTTAAATCTCAACCCTTTCTGCACCTGATTATATTTTCACTTTCCCCAAAAGTTCTGTGTAGGAGTTCTTGCTGTGGCACAATGCAAACGGCAGTGTCTCTGAAACACCAGGAAGCAGGGTCAATCCCCAGCCTGGCACAGCAGGTCAAAGGATCTGGCACTGCTGCAACTGTGGCTCAGAACTAATCCCTGGCCTGGGAACTCCATATGCCACAAGGTGGCCAAAAAAAAAATTGTTCTGTGTGAAAACTACTTTCTTCCATATACCTTCTATTCTTCACCAATGTATCCTTCATGCCTCCATGATACAATAATTCAATAAAAGTTAATCCAATCAGTAATCTCTTATCTCAAGTTAAATACTAAGATATTATTTATTTAGAAAGTAACATTGTGATAGAAGAACATTTTATGAGGTATTCTGTTTTACTTACTTTTCATAATATCTAGTAACTGTGACAGGCTAGTTCTGTTCTCTTTAAGCATCAGACTTTCTGATAAATAACTGGAAAAGAAAAAAGTTTTAATCTATTGATCACATATAGCCTCTTGAGAAAATATGACATCATAAATTATTTTCCTCCATGTACATTTCATCAAGGTCAATCTTTGAATAAATTTAAAAGTTAAATATCAATACTTTGAACTCCAAAAAGATATAATTTGTACCTCTTACAGACTTAAGGATATACAATTTAGATTAAAAGATGCTTAATGCTCAAATTAACTTAAGTTCTATAATACATTTAGAGGAAGAATGACCTGAAACTAACAGTAGCAATATTCAATACTTTTAATGTTAAGTGTTTAATATAAAAACCCTATGTGTCTAATCTCATTTTACAGATGAGGAATCTTGAGCCACAGGGACAAGTTCAAACCAAAGGTGTTCATGTTTTTCTACAAATGGATATAAAGCCCAATTACCTGTTTTTCTGGGAACCAATGATAGTATAAAAATGTAATTTCTGGAGTTAACATTGTGGCTTAGGACAAATGACCCTGACTAGGATCCATGAGGATGTGGGTTCAATCCCTGGCCTTGCTCGGTGGGTTAAGGATCCAGCGTTGCCATGAGCTGTGGTGCAGATGTGGCTCAGATCTGGCATTGCCATGGCTGTGGCACTGGCCAGTATCTACAGCTCCAACTCAACCCCTAGCCCAGGAACCTCCATATGCCGCAGGTGTAGCCATAAAAAGCAAAACATGTAATTTCCACATTTAAATTTTTAGTTACTCTGAGGCTTTATATATCTGAACTTGATCCATAATTGATAAAAACCCAAGAGAACAGATTCTCAAAGCAAAGTAATCTTTCAAACATGAATGTTTAAAAAACTATTAATTTTTCCCTTGGGTGAAATAAAGTTACAAAATTAGAAAGTCAATTCTTTAAGAAGTTTTGTTGCTATATGTCTTTTAAGCCATCAAAACTATTTAAATTATATTACAGGAGAAGGATCAAGATGGAGAAGGAGTAAGATGTGGCATTCACCTTCTCCCACAAACACATCAAAAAAAAAAAAAAAAAAAACCATCCACATGTAGAATGATTCACACAGAACATCCAATAAATGCTGGCTGAAGACCTCAAACCTCCAAAAAGGGAAAGAAACCCTCCATATAACTGGGCGGAACAAAAGGGGAAAAAAGAGAAAAAAGAATCAGCATGGGACTAGCACTCCGGAGAGGGAAGTGTGAAAGAGGAAAGGAACCCACTCCCTGGGAAGCCTTCTGATGGGCAAATCAGTGAAGACAGAGGGGCTTCGAAGCCTCAGACAAAAGCGCAGCAGCTGGACTAAGGAGGGCAAAGCAGAAAGAGAGCCACACAAACCATCAGTACCACCTCCCAGGATACCACAGTCTGAGGCAGCTGGGCAGAAGGCTGGGTGTGAGAGATAGGCTCCAGATAATAAAAAAAATATAAGCAAAATGAAGAAGCTCAGGAACCATTCCCAGTTAAAAGGACAATTCCACTCAAGGAGCAAATAATGAAACACATCTCTGCAGTCTAACCAACACCAAGTTCAAAAAGGAGACAGTGTAAATACTGAAGGAATTAAGAGCGGATATGGACAGTAATGCAGATTATTTTAGAAAGGAACTAGAAAATATGAGAAGCCAAGACAAATTAGAAAATTCATTTGCAGAGACTTAAGCTTAGTTAAAGGCACTGAAGAGCAGAATGAATAACACAGAGAAAATAATTAGTGACTTGGAAGACAGAATAATGGAAATCACCCAATCAGGACAGCAGACAGAAAACCAAATGAAAAAACATGGAAGCAATATAAGAGAGCTATGAAATAATAGAAAGTGGGCCAATCTACACATAATATGGATTCCAGCAAGAGAAGAAAAAGAAAAGGGGATGGAAAATATATTTGAAAAAATTGTGGCTGAAAACTTTCCAAATCTAAAGGAAACTGATATAGAGAGACAGGAAGCACAGAGGGCCCCAAACAAGTTGAATCCAAACAGGCCCACACCAAGACATATTATAATGACAATGGCAAAAACTTATAAAGAGAGGATTCAAAGGCAGCAAGAGAAAAAAAAGAGTTAATTATTAGGGAACCCCCAAAAGGCTACCAGCTGATTTATCTACAGAAACACTATAAGCCAGAAGAAAATGGCAAGATATATTCAAAGTTCTAAAAGGGAAAAATCTGAAGCCTAGAAACTCTACCCAGCAAGAACATTATTCAAAATAGAAGGAGACATAAAGGTTTGTCCAACAAACAAAAACTAAAAGAGTTGAGCAATACTAAACTCATTGTAAAAGAAATACTGAAAGGGCTTCTCTAAATTAAAAAAAAAGCAATAGAATGGAGGAAATCACAATTGGAAAGTAATCATTTAAATAAGCCAGTATACAGATCTGAAAGGAAAAAAAAACTTATTGTAAAAGCAATAATAAACACAAGGAACAGCAAAAAGGATAAATATGAAGATGTTAAAAAAGGACATCAAAACCATAAAATGGAAAGGAAAGTAAGAAAATCTAGACTTTTTTTTTTTTTTAGAATGTGTTTTAGCCTATATAATTATCAGGCTACAGTTAGCAGATATAGGAAGGGGTTAACATACTTGAAAAACAGGGCAACCACAAATCAAAACGAAATAATACATTCACAAAAATTAAAAAGAAGAGGACACAAGCGTAAAGTAAAGGGAAATTATCCAACACCAAAAAAGAAAGGAACAAAGGAGAAACATAGAATTGACTGGAAAACAAGGTTTAAAATGGCAATAAATACATATTTATCAATAATTACCTTAAGTGTCAATAGACTGAATGCTCCAATCAAAAGACAGAGTGGTAGACTGGATTAAAAAACAAGAGCATACAATATGTTGCCTATAAGAGACCTCACCTTAGAGCAAAGGACACATAAAAACTGAAAGTGAGGGGATAGGAAAAGATATTTCCTGCCAACGGAAAAGACAAGAAAGCAGGAGTTGCCATACTCATATCAGACAAAACAGACTTCAAAATGAAGCCATAAAGAAGGACACTAATGATAAAAGGATCCATTAAGAAGAGATATTATAATCATCAATATATATGCACCTAATATAGGAGCACCCAAATACATACAACCAAAACTAACAAACATAAAGGGAGAAATTGATGGGACTACAGTAATAGTAACCACACTCACATCAACGGACAAATCCTCTAGACAGAAAATCAATAAGGTAAGAGAGATTCTAAATGACACAATAGAAAAGTGAGACTTAATTCATGACATTATATCCAAAAAAATTAGAATATACATTATTTTCAAGAGCACATGGAACATTCCCAAGGACTGACCACATGCTGGGGCACAAAACTAACCTCAACAAATTTAAGAGGATAGAAATTATTTCAAGTGTCTTCTCTGACCACAATGGCATGATACTAGAAATCAACCACAGGAAAATAAATGAGAAAAAACTGACTACATGGAGACTAAACAACATGTTGCTAAAAAAAAAAACTAATGGGTCGAGGAAATCAAAAGGGAATTTAAAAATTACCTTGAGACAAAGGATAATGAAAACGCAACCATTCAAAATCTGAGATGCCACAAAAGCAGTGCTTAGAGGGAAGTTCATAGCAATACAGGCCTTCCTCAAAAAAGAAGAAAAATCTCCAATTGACAACTTAACGCACCACCTCAAAGAATTAGAAAAAGAAGAACAAACAAAACTAAAAGTCAGCAGAAGGAAGGAAATTATAAAGATCAGAGAGAAAATCAATAAAATAGAAATTCAAAAAACAATAGAAAAAAAATCAATAAAACCAGGAGCTGGTTCTTTGAAAGGGTAAACAAAATTAACAAACCTCTGGCCAGATGCACCAAGAAGAGGAGAGAAAAGCCCAAATAAAATAAGAAATGAAAAAGGAGAAATCTCAACAGATACTGCAGAAATACAAAAAAAAAAAGAGTAAGAGAATACTACAAACAACTATATGCCAACAAATTTGACAACCTAGAAATGGAAAACTTTGTAGAGACGTAGAGCCCACCAAAACTGAATCAACAATAAATAGATCCACTGAACAGACCAATCACTAGACATGAAGTTGAGTATGTAATAAAAACACTCCCTACAAATAAAAGTCCAGAACCAGATAGCTTCATGGGTAAATTCTACCAAACATACAAAGAAGAACTTATATCCAGCCTTTTTAAATCTTTCTGTTGAAGAAGAAGGAACACTCCCAAAGACATTCTATGAAGCCACCATCATCTTAATACAAAAACCAAAGATACCACCAAAAAAGATTATTATGGGCCAATATCTTTGATGAATATAGATGCAAAAATTCTCAATAAAATTTTAGCTAACTGAATCCAACAACATATAAAAAAAATCACAGACCAGGACCAAGTGGGATTCATCCCAAGTTCACAAGGATGGTTCAACATACATAAATCAATGTCATAAACCCCATTAATAAAAGAAAAGTCAAAAACCACATAATCATCTCAATAGATGCAGAAGAAGCATTTGACAAAATCCAACCTCCATTCATGATAAAAGCTCTCACCAAAGTGGGTATAGTTGGAGCATACTTTAGCATAATAAAAGTCATTCATAACAAACCCACAGCCAATATAATACTCAACAGAGAGAAGCTGAAAGTCTTCCCACTAAAATCTGGAACAAGAAAAGGACACCCTCTCTTACCACTGTTGTTAAACATAGTATTGGAAGTCCTAGCCACAGCAATCAGACAAACAAAAGAAATAAAAGGCATCCAAATTGAAAGAGAAAAGAAAATTGTCACTCTAGGCAGATGATATCATACTATACACAGAAAACCCAAAGAACTCCACACAAAAACTACTCAAACTGATCAACAAACTCAGCAAAGTAGCAGGACATAAGATTAACATTCAGATATCAGTTGCATTTCTGAATACTAACAATGAAATATTAGAAAAGGAATGTAAAAATACAGTATTTTTTAAAATCACACCCCCCAAAATTAAATACCTAGGAATAAACCTGACCAAGGAGGTGAAAGACTTATATGCTGAGAACTATATAAATTTAATGAAGGAAATTAAGAGAATTCAAAGAAATGGATTAAAAAAATTAATACTGTTAAAATGGCCATACTACCCAAAGCAATCTACAGATTTAATGTGACCCCTATCATCAAATCAGCCATGCCATTTTTCAAAGAACTAGAACAAACACCAAAAACTTATATGGAACCATAAAAGAATCAGAATTGCCAGAGTAATCCTGAAGAACAAAAACCACATACTTCGCCCAGACTTCAGACAATGCTATAAAGCTACAGTAATCAAGACAGTGTGGTACTGGTACAAAAACAGAAATACAGAACAATGGAACAGAATAGCAAACCCAAAAATAAACCCAGACACCTATGGTGAATTAATCTTCGACAAAAAAGGCAAGAATGTAAAATGGGAAAAAGACAGTCTCTTTGGCAAGTGTGCTGGGAAAACTGGACAGCTGCATGTAAATCAATGAAACCATAACACACCCTCACACCATGCACAAAAATAAACTCTGAATGCCTTAAAGACTTAAACATAAGACAAGATACTGTAAAACTCCTAGAAGAGAATGTAGGCAAAACATTCTCTGACATCAACCATAAAAAAGTTTTCCTAGGTTAGTCTCCCAAAACAATAGTTATCAAAATAAAAATAAACCAATGGGACCTAATCAAACTTAAAGGCTTTTGCACACAAAGAAAACCATAAAAAAAAAGACCACCTCCAGAATAGGAGAAAATAGTTTCAAATGATGCAACCAACAAGGGCTTAACCACCAAAATATACCAAGATCTCATATAGCTCAACAGCAAAAAAAAAAACAATCCAATTGAAAAATGGACAGGAGATGTGAATAGACATTTTTCCAAAGAAGACATATGGATGGCCAACAGACACATGAAAATATGCTCAACATCACTAATTATTAGGGAAATGCAAATCAAAACTCTACTGAGGTACCACCTTACACAAGTCAGAATGGCCATTATCATTAAAGTTTACAAATACGAACTGCTGGAAAGGGTGTAGAGAAAAGGGAACCCTCCTACACTGTTGGTGGGAATGTAAATCGGTATGGCCACAATGGAAAGCAATATGGAGGTACCTCAGAAAACTAAATACAGAACTACCATATGATCCTACTCCTGGGCATATATCCATACAAAACTCTCTTGAAAGAGATACATGCACCCCTATATTCATTGTAGCACTATTCACAATAGCCAAGACATGGAAACAACCCAACTGTCTAATAACAGATGAAGAGATTAAGAGGATGTGGTACATATACACAATGGAATACTACTTGGCTATAAAAAAGAACAAAATAAGGCTATCTACAGCAACATGGATGGAACTAAAGATTCTTAATTAAGTCACAAAGAGAAAGACAAATACCATGTGGTATCAGTTATATCTGGAAAATAATACATGGCAGAAATTAATCTATCTAGAGAAAAGAGAAAGACTCATGGACATGGACAAAAGATTAGTGGTGGCCAAGGGGGAGGGGAGAGGGTGGGATGTACTAGGAATTTGGGTTCAGTAGATGAAACTATTGCATTTGGAATGGATAAGCAATGAGATCCTGCTGTATAGCACAGGGAACTATATCTAATCACTTGTGATGGAACATGATGGAGGATAATGTGAAGAATGTATATATGTGTATAACTGGGTCACTTTGCTATACAGCAGAAATTGACAGAATACTGTAAATCAATTATAAAAATTCTTGTAAAAATTTTATTACAAAATTTTAATAACTTAGCTATTATATTTTCACCTAGTGTGAATTCATTTCAGATACAGAAAAAAATAATTCCCTTAACTAACTCATCTCTGGTTACCAATAAATCAAAGTAACAGTGTTTTCCTTTCCCCTCTCTACAACTTTAGGCATCTTTTTTCATTTCTTTTCACTCTTCTTTTCCACTTCTTATGCATAAGAGTGATATGTTTGCTTTTTAAGAGTTAACTGACCAGACTCTTTAACTCTGTGAAACTTTTTAAAGTTAGTAGCTCTTAATCTCGACTCTAAATTCAAATGTTAATATTTGGATTAAAAAAAAAAATCCTTAGGCGAGCAAGAATTATCTAAGAAGTACCTTGTGTCCCAAAAGTTGCAAAGGAAGTCAAAAGTTAAAAATCATTTGAAAGCTTTTCTTCAAAAGAAAACAAATGTCCTGGAGTTCCCGTTGTGGCCTGGGGGTTAAGAACCTGACAAGTATCCGTGAGGATGTAGGTTTGATCCCTGAGCTCGCTCAGTTGGTTAAGGATCAGGCATTGCTGTGAGCTGTGCTGTAGATTGCAGACACAGCTCAGATCTGGCAGATGTGTGGCTGTGGCTGGCAGCTGCAGCTCCAATTTGACCCCTAGCCTGGGAACTTCCATATGCTGCAGATGTGACACTAAAAAAGCAAAAAAAAAAAAAAAATCCCAAATGTCTACAGTCTCTAGGAATGCAACAGAAGTGTATGTAATTTGCAATGAGCCCAAGGTACTACAATTTCACCTTCACCTGGCTACATGAAATTATAACTAAATTAATTTCCACGATGAAACAAACTCTTAATTTAGACCTCAGGATGCTTCATCCCTCTCTATCAACACAAGAAAAATCTCACCACTGGAGAATTTGCATATATACCATGAAAGATATAATGTGTAAACAGTTTAAGCAAGCAGCTAATTACCTGAATTGTGGAAAAGCGGCTTTCTTCCCTTAGAAAAGGGAAGCTCCACACCCATTCTTAACTAGACCAAGGATTTATAGTTTGTTTACTTTTATATTCCTACAGTATAGCATAGGGCATGATCACAGAAGGCACAGAAACCTCAATAAAGTTTTGCTTAGGAGTTCCCACTGGGTCAGTGGAAATGAACATGAGGACGCAGGTTCAATCCCTGGCCACACTCAGCAGGTTAAGGATCTGGCACTGCTGTGAACTGCGGTGTAGGAGGAAGACGCAGCTCAGATTTGGCATTGCTGTAGCTGTGGTGCAGGCTAGCAGCTGTACCTCTGATTCGACCCCTAGCCTAGAACTTCCATATACCACACCCGTGGCTCTAAAAAGCAAAATAAATAAATAAAAATAAAGCTTTGTTTAGTAAATAAATAGAGGTATAGATCACTTTGGGATTAAATGTACATATTTATATAGAGAGTTGGGGAGTTGCGTCTATAGAGAGGAGGCATACCATAAATTAAACAAAATACAAGCCCACAGTCCCTTATCTTGGATGTGTTTTGAAATCTAGAATTGTTCATGTCTTAGAAAGTTAACATGGTGTCTATATCATGAAATGTGAAATCCTTGACTGATGTCTCTGAGGCAGTATCCTATAATCAGTAATATTAATGTTTCTGCAAGGAAACCTACAAATACTCCCATGAAGTTAAATAAAGACTAAATCGCATCTGTTCATGTTTTCTGCCCCCAAATCAACTGATTTTGAAATTACAGATGAGGGATTACAAACATGTAGAACAGTTTATCTTTAGAAAGTTTTATCATCTTTCCTCCGCAGCTATTTCTAGAAATGAAATCAAACAGAATTTCAAAGGTCATAAGAAATTAAATGTAAAAATTTTTACAGTCTAATTTACTGCTAGCCTGTACTTGAGTTAGTTATTAACAAATATAATAAAATCTAATTAACCTGTGCAACAAGGTATTATTGTAGGAATCAAGTGAATTTAACTCATGTAAAGTACGTATCACAGAGCCTGGTTCTCAGTGAGCATTTATGTATCCTCTATTACTATCTATAGCTCAACTGAAATTCACTTGGACATTTCCTAAAGCATTATTCATTCAACAAATCTTTACTGAATTCCATGTGCCACACACACTCTATACAGGAGATTTATGATAAAACAAGGCAGATGTGTTTGCTGCACTTGTGTTGCTTAACAGTCCATGTAACTTCTAAATTTGCCAGACATACCAGTCTTTTGAGCATCACCTTATTTTCTTCTACTTCAGTCAAAATTGCATCCTTTTAGCCCTTTTAGCTCGAAAATATCTTACTTAATTTTTGAAGATTTCCTTAAAAGGTGATTCCATTTATTCCCTCAGTTGTCCTCATCAACCCTCAACCACAGGAGATACAAAGGACTACGTCACAAAGGGAACCTTACTTAAGAACTCAGGACTCCAGAAGGAAAAAAATGAGTGACTGGGTCTGATCAAAGTTAAATACAAATTAATACCTTTCCATAGTAATTCCTGCTCTGGATGCACTAGATAAAATGGCAGTCAGGGCAATCTGGGAAGGTGTGTATAAAAGGTGAGCATCCGTCAATGCAACTCTACTGAGAAAGTCATCAGCTGTCTTCCTCAAAATCTCTGGATTCTCCAACATGGGATATCGAGTCTAAAAAGAAAGTTTGCAAATGTCATCACTTCTAAAAGTTTAATGGAATAATAACAGGTCAAAAATGTTTATATAGACCAGAAAATGCTTAACACAAAACACTTTTAATAAAAGTAATTCCTTTTCTATACCCCAGCAATAATAACCTTTCCATGTAGCAATGTTTTGTATTCAGCACCAGAATGTACCAAAAGTACAGTCATCAAATTCTGTATGTTTTAGGACTCTTTTACTCACTGGCTTTCAAACTTTATTGTTTACTTTTTCTTTCTTTTTCTTTTCTGGCCACACCTGCAGCATGCAGAAGTTTCCAGGTCAGGCACCAAACCTGTGCCACAGAAGCAACCCAAGGCACAGCAGTGACCACACCAGATCTTAACCTGCTGAGCTACTAGGGAACTCCCAACTCTTCTGAACACATTCCATTAGTAAGAAATACATGCTTTGAGATAATAGATCTAAGGTTTCCAGTATAGTACTCAGTACTATTGTGATTTATGTTAACCCCTCTCTTTATCCTTCCACCTGAGAAGGAAGAGGACAGGTGGCCCTATGAGATTCGACTACGCAAGCTGACCTAAGAAATACATATTCCCAGGTAAATACTTCCCAGGCAATCCAGGTGATTCAGATGTAAGGCCACATTTAGGAACCAAAATACGACTTCATTTTGATTGGAAATTTCTCCTACTTAAAATTTACTTTTGGAAACAAGTAAATGGGAATGAATCTTGGTTGGATTACAGCATTAATTTCAGTATGCGTTCCCCAAATATGCATGACACCTCTATTTCCTAACAATTCTTCTTACCCTTTAAGATGAACCCTAAATCCCAAACCCTCAGATACATTTCAGGTATCTCCATGCAAGTCCTAAAGAAGTAATAAATCTTTTCTATACTCTGAAACCAAAGAGCCAGAGTCAATTGTAGAGTCACACTCAGGTCTTACTGTTATCCCAAAATGCCTGAACTCTGACATGACGAATCTGATGTTCCAACTCTGACCACAGAGATTTGCTCAATTACTTCACAGCTTTTCCTTGACACCCTCCTCAGAACATTTGGTTTCTCATCCCTATACTTTCTTCTATTCACTGGTGTCCACAAATCCTCATTTCTCTCTTCAACTTCCTGCCTCAATATGCAGTCAACACATTTCTGTCAAAACTTCAATAGTGGCTGAATACAACCAGCCTTCTGTTTGCAACTATACTCAGATTTCTGGGTGCTGCTAGAGAAAACAATGCAACCAAGTGGTCTGGTAACATCACTATAAATTCCAAGTTCACTCATCCTCAACAAGGCTCTCAACACTGCATAGCTGTGATAATATTCCTTAGAAAGTGTGTTTTCCCACCTTTCAGTGATTATGTTAAACATCCTCTACCCATCTCTATGTCTTTGATAATTCTCAGCAACTCCACTGCTCTCAAAAAATTATCTCTGCTGATAACAAAGAAAGACATTATATTACCTGCTACCACCAAATCCCCAGGCATAACATTATCCTTACTCATGCTTTCCTCTTTCCCTTCATTAAAAGTGAGAGCCAATTAATTCTTCTACCTTGCTTCAAATCCCAGGCCAGGCCCTTCTACCACACTCCAGAGAAAAACTTGAGCTACATATTTTCCACTAAGCTTTCTCTACTAGCTCTCTACATTGTTTCTTCCACAAAACAAAACACAACCAAAAACTGCTCCTTTCCTCAATTTCCAGCAGTTGCCCCACCTTCTCATTCATCCCATCTTCCTTTTCCACCTCAAAGACAAGCTGTTTAATCCAAGTTATATATACCTGTTTTCTTACCTTCTATTTCTTCCTCTGCATTCAATGGAGACTAATTTCACCAAGTTCACATATCACCTTTCTAGCACTAAATCCAGTAAACATTATCTTTCAACTTTTACTGTGTCTAAATTCTGAGCAGGACTGGAGAGCTTTTCATGATCATCTTTATAAGTATTCTACTTCCCTTTACTTCTCCAAAAGTCCTACCTGTGTCGATATCCTTCGGTCTTAGGAGCTTCTTGTTTTCCTCTAGAGACCGTGTGTGTGTCAATATCCTTCAGTCTTAGGAGCTTCTTGTTTTCCTCTAGAGACCGTGTGTGTGTGTGTGTGTGTGTGTGTGTGTGTGTGTGTGTGTGTGTGTGTGTGTGTGTGTGTGTCTGCGCGTGCTTTTTATGGCCGCACTCGTGGCATATGGAGATTCCCAGGCTTCTTGTTTTCCTCTAGAGACCGTGTGTGTGTGTGTGTTTTACGGCCGCACTCATGGCATATGGAGGTTCCCAGGCTAGGGGTTGAATCGGAGCTGTAACTTCTGGCCTACGCCAGAGCCACAGCAATGCCAGATCCAAGATGTGTCTGCGATCTACACTGCAGCTCATGGCAATGTCGGGATCCTTAACCCACTGAGTGAGGCCAGGGATTGAACCTGCAACCTCATGGTTCAGTGTCAGATTTGTTCCTGTTGAGCCACGACGGGAACTCCTCTAGCGAGCCTTTAAACGGTCCTAATGGCTGACCCACTTTAAATCTTCCTGGGGCAATGATGCCCAAAACTATACCTCCAGCCTATCCATCTTCTCTGACTTCTAGACATAAACATCTACCTACCTGAGTGTCTTGCAGGCAATGGAAATTTATCATGTCCCAAACCAAATTCATCAAACCCTTACCTATCCTCCATTGCAGTCTGGCAATCTGAGCTAATAAGCCCTCCAGATGATTCTGAAGTACACTGAAGTTTCACAAGTATTGCCCTAGAGGTCCAGGTCAAACTCATGTTTTAGCAAGCCCATGCTATAACACCAGGATCATCATAAGTTATAATAAAATTTTGATTCTTTTGGTTAAGTAACGTAGCAAAGGAGTTCACTCTATCAGTTTACTTAATATCAAGATTACCTTTAAATCAATGAGAAAGCCCTCAAAAGGTCTATAAGGATTGTGGACAATAAGGTGGAAATTAAGCTGTTGTATAAGGAGCAGTTCATATTCCAAAATCTGTTCAAGCGCTTTCTCTTGTCCAAGAGGACTCTCCCGCAGATTTCCAACAAATTGTGGACTAGATACATTGAATTCATCTACCTTGCAGGCCAAAAATGCACAAGTGAGCCTAGAGGAAAAATAAGGGGAGAAATATGTATATACTTTGAGAAATAATTAAATATTTCTAAAAGTATGTTCTAAAATTACCCAATATTCACCAAATGCTATACTAGGTATCTCAGGAAATTGATTAAAAAAGAGTTTCTGGAGTTCCCGTTGTGGCGCAGTGGTTAACGAATCCGACTAGGAACCATGAGGTTGCGGGTTCGGTCCCTGCCCTTGCTCAGTGGGTTAAGGATCTGGCGTTGCCGTGAGCTGTGGTGTAGGTTGCAGACGCAGCTCGGATCCCGCATTGCTGTGGCTCTGGCATAGGCCAGTGGCTACAGCTCCGATTCGACCCCTAGCCTGGGAACCTCCATATGCCGCGGGAGCGGCCCAAAGAAACAGCAAAAAAGACAAAAAAAAAAAAAGAGTTTCTGAGTTCCTATCATGGCTCAGTAGTTAAAAGAACCTGACTAGCATCCATGAGGACGCGGGTTTGATCCCGGGCCTTGCTCAGTGGCTTAAGGATCCAGCATTGTGGTGAGCTGTGGTGTAGGTCACAGATGAGGCTTGGATCCCACACTGCTGTGGTTGTGGCACAGGCCAGTGGCTACAGCTCTGACTGGACCCCTAGCCTGGGAACCTCCATATGCCGTGGGTGTGGCCCTAAAAAGACAAAAAAAAAAAAAAAGAGTTTCCTGTTTAATCTATTTATCCATAAGGAGACTACAAAATTAGGCTGAATTGTATAATACTGGCACAGGATTCATCAATTTGTGACTTAACGGCAAGTTCATATAGTTTAGCCTAAATACCTAGAAAAACAAAATAACTGAGGAAAAGGAATACTCAGCATCAAGAAATGTATATGGAAAAGAAAAAAAATAGTACACACATATGTACCATATGGACTTGGGAAGAAAGGTATGTCATAGAAACCCTATGGAAAGCCATCAGTGTTAAGTCACCAAGGGCATTTAAATAGGGGATTTTTAACCTCAAGAACAAACCTATGAAACGCTCATGGCTACTACATAAGTTTCAGACTGAGAAACTAGCAGTAAAACTACCACAAAAATCAAGATTGGAAGTAACAAAGGCCTGACTTAAACTGGTAGAAATGGAAATGAAAAAGAGAAAATACATGGGGACAATGTGACTGACAGCAAGCTCTCTGATGAGCCTCATACGAATTTCATCTTTATCTTTAATGATAAGCACAGTGCTCAGCAGAAGCACAACAGACCTTTGTTCAAGTATAATGAATATGGAGCTATAGGACCTGTAAAAACTGACTGCATGTACAGGGAGAGGAGTTATCATAAATGACTCTTAGAGCAACTGGGAGAACAAAGGTTCCACTAACAGAGAGGAATATTAGGGAAGCTAGTTTGAGAAAAACCAGAATTAGAATTTCGATAACTTCAAATTCAGATGATATCAGTATTACAAGGATGGAAGTATTATATAGGCATACTAAGAAGTACAAAGAGGGATCCAAGTTCAGAATAGAATGCACAGCTAAATTACCCTTTATTAGGAAGCCATTTTTTTCACACACACATGCTCAAATAGTTTAAAGGTCTTCTTAGATGTAAATCAATAAATCAGACTTATACTCACATTATTATCCGGGGGTGATATTCCATAACTGAGTTATTAAGATAAAAACGCTTGAAATACATACAAGCCGTACCCTAAGATTAAAAATACATATATTATCAGAATCTATTTGCACATACAAGTTAAATTTTGTATTTAAAAAAACTTATTTATGTGAAGATTTCTTTGAAAAAGTCACCCATGTAAAATATCAAAACTTGTTAATTCTTAAATCAAAATAAATTATGATAAATTACAACAGAAACACCACAGCCAAAGACCCTTTGTTGTCCTTCTCCACTCACCCTAGGTTATCCCTCCTGAGATCAGTGGCTTAATTAAAAAGTGTGGGAATTTTATATAATTACATATATTTGCATAATTTATACATATGATCACAGCTTAAGCAGTCAATCCTGTAAAATACTGATGGAATAATAGGGTTGGGGCAATAAGCCTTCTCTCTAAATCCACTCTGGATCCATGATACAACCAATCTCTGCTCAGCATCTACCATGTACTAAGAGCATACCGCATGCCAGACTCTGTGCTACGTACAACACTGTCATCTTATTTTAATTCTTATAACAACTTGGTGAAGTACCTCTACCTCTACAGAGAAGGAAACCGAATATCAATAAGGCTGACTTGCTCAAGGTCACACATCTCACAAGGGACAGGAATGGTTTCATCCAAGATCTGCGTATATTTTTAACCATTATGTCATTTGGCTAGAACCAATGTTACCTATTTTAGGATGAAAAAAACATTTATTAAAAAAAATTTTTTTGACCACCCCTGCAGCATATTGAAGTTCCTAATCCAGGTTTAAACCTGTGGCACATCAGTAACCAGAGCCACAGCAGTGACAACACTGGATACTTAACCTGCTGAGCCACTAGGGAATTCCTCTCTTAAAATATTTCAAAAGTTTAGTTTTGTCATTTTGCGTTAAACAAAAACCAAAACTAGCAGTTATAAATAAGCAAGTTGTATATAAAGACAAATTCAACAAAGAAGTTCATTCAAGGATTTAGTTTATCTGAAAAGATCACTTAAACCTATCGCTTCATGTTATAGTTCTCTTATCAGAAAAAGCTAGGACCAAATCTGGAGACAGGAACTAAGAAAGTGCATATAAAATTCTTCATGAATCTGATCTCTCAGATGAAGGTGCAGTAAAAAAAGAAAACATTATGAATACTTTCAGACTTGCTATCTTCAATATACTTCAGTTTTTTTTTTTTTCCCCCAACTATAAAAATGGAGATCATTTCTTCGGGGGTTATTCTCTATTGGACCATAAATTATTCACGCTGTATAACTTGAAAAAGTATGACTTTCACTTAAGACTTTCATATTTGACCTTCACAACAAAACTGTGTGATAATAAGAAAAAATATTTTATATATCTCTTTTTTTATCTTATAGGCGTTTAAATTTAAATTTCTATCAACAAAAACATACAAGGTGAACAATTAGAGGGCAGTGTTTGTAAATCCACATAGCAAAAAGTTCTAACTACATGTTTCTCCTCACTATTACCCCATCAGAGTACGTACACACACACACACACACAGTGCTCAGAACCATACATGTGAAACAGCCACAAGACAAGTTTCACCCAAAAGTAAACCTCCAGTTTCTACTACTCAAGGTTTAAAAAATTACAGCATGACTTTTGGCTGGGGCGTAGGATTACAGATGATGAATAAATGCATTATTTCACATGTGTGTGAAGAGTTTAAAAAGCACTAGTCCATGGGACCATAAGGTAGGAGTTATAATGCTCACTAATTGAGAATCTGGAGGGAAAGTAATTTGATTTTTTCTTTTTCTATAAAATGAGGATATCATGATCTATGTATCAGGCCTCAAAATTCTTTTGATATGAAATGATTCTTGAAACACTTCTGAGAGATACAACATAGGAGTTCATAATTCAAGGCATTTATGAAAAATGTATGTGACAAAAACTTAAATACATAAATTATAATATTTATATAACAAAAGTATATTTTGGAGGAAAGTAGATAAAGAGTTAAATATAATTGATCAGATTTCAGAAATTAGCTAAATGACATTATACTTCACCACTACAATAACTTACCACAACAGACCTTGGCATTGCTGGCTTAAACACTGAACAGAATTCCAATAATCTTTTCTCATAGTATTTGCAGAGTATCATTTCTTCATGAGGCTCAAGAAAGACTGGGTCATTTGGAAGAACCTTTGAATCAAAAATTAGAATAAAAATGTAATGAATTAGATAATCTTAAAAAATTTTTTAATCTTAAAATATTTTTCTTTGTCCAGATTAAATTTAGTTTAGAGATCCAACCAAAAGGAAATATACCATATTTTTCCTTTATCAAAAACTGCTAATATTACACAAAATAGCTTTTAAGAAAATATTTAATAAACTACACCATAACTGCATATTTTCTCAGTATGTCAGCTGAATATCTGCCTCACTAAGGTACAAGCAATCATGAGGAGCATGTGTATATGTTCATAGGTTTGATGTCATTATTTATAAATCAATAAAGATATACACTATCAATGGCTGGAAAACTTTCAATATCCCTCAGTCAGTTATTAAATCACACGGGTTTGAGTAAAAATCAACAAGTGTCACAAGGATAATTCTGATCCTTAACACTTTATCTCTTTACTACCTTTGTAAAATCTCTACAGACTATACTTGATAGTTAATAAACACTACACATTTACAACAAATATTCATTTAATGCTGTTATCAGTTTAATTAGGACTGCCAAAAAAAGTGTTAAGTTCTAGCCCCCAGTACCTCAGAAGGTGAGGAAATAAGATCTCTGCAGATGTAATTAGTTAAGATGACGTCACACTGAAGTAGAATGGGCTCCTAATCCAGTATGATTGGTATCTTTATAAGTAGAATATGTGAGGGCACAGAGACACATGGAGAACACTTTGTAAAGATGGACGTAAAGATTGGAGTTAGCTGCTGCAAGCAAAGGTACACCCGGGTTATCAGAAGCTGGAAGAGGAAAGGAAGGATCCTTCCTAGAAGCCACAGATATTACCACTTGGCTAACACCTTGACCTCAGATTTCTAGCCTCCAGAACCTCAGACTTCTATCGTCCATTGTTTTAGACAATGAATTTCTGTTTTAATGCACCCAGTTTGTGGTAAATTTTTTAAGAGCAGTCCTAAGCAACTAACACAGGTTCTAACTTTAAAGACAGCACGGCCTTGTGGTTTACTGAAGGAATGCTGGAACGAGATTCCAGGGGTTCAAATCCTGGCTCTGTCACTTATTAGCATATAGCCTGAGAAGTTATTCAACCTCTCTGTACCTCAGTTTCCTCAGATGTAAAGCAAGGAAAATAACAGTATCTACCTCATGGAGTAGTTGTGAGGGCTGTATGAGCTCACACATACTAAATACTTGAATTTTGCACAATATGTATTACTTTGTGCAGCACAAAGTGATATGAAGTAAGTTGTGAATTATAGGTAAAGGTACCTCAGTACTCAGAATCAAAACAGGTCTGACACAGAAGCTAGAATGGATGGTGGTGTTTTTTTGGAGCTTGTGAGCAAAGATTAAACCGAAGAGGAAGGAGAACAGGAAGGACGTGGCTGGCAGGCCACAGTCCAAACCATCTCTGGTCAACTGGTTCATGCTAACGGTCTCTTGTCCCCCTGCCTCCACCATGTCCCATCCAATCAATCCATTCTTTCCCAGAAAGCTCGTTCTACAACAGAATCTAATAGGGTTAATTTCCAATATAAAATTTCACAAACTTTAAACTCTTTACTTCCATTTACAAGTCCCCTGTCTACCTTCTCCAGCCTTTCATGCACAGGTACTCAGCTTCCGCCGCACAGAACCATGAGCGTTCCACGGACCAGCCCTGCAATTACTGACCTTCTACTTTGCACTTGTGGCTCTGTCCACCTGGAAGGTCCTTCCCCCATCTTCTCCACAACAGCTGATGAGAAAAGTCCCTCCCCTCATTATATTAGCATCCTACAAAGTGTCTTCTTTGCCGTTACTGCTTTTTTATCTTTCCTTCACTTGACTGTAGGATGGATAGTTTCGTCTGTCCCTAACCCAGAGCACCTGGCAGAGTGCTCATCGTTTACTAAATAAACGCACTCTGCACTGAGAAGGCAGGGGCAGGTAGGAAGAAGGTGTTCAGGGAGTCCTGGCGGAGGGGGACGGGCTAGAGCTCGTAGAGACCTAGGTAAGGGGCCGGCAGCGGGAGCCCTTACCTTCCCATTCGCCACTGCTTTGCATCTGAATTTGCGGTTGGCGTCGGCCCGCAACCGGGCTAGTTGCTCCTCACTGGCGAAAGTCCAGTGCCGCTTCTGGCTACTATTGTGGTACATACTGAAGTTGGAGGCCAGGCCCAGGGGGCCTTGAGCGAGGACCGCGAACTGCGCAGCACCAGAGTGGAAAGCAGATAAGCCACAAACCAAGACCCCTGGGAAGCCGAGGGAATCAGGTCCGCCTGGCGCGGGCGCGTTGACGTCAAGGTCACGTGGTAATCCCCTCCGCAGTCGCGCTTCCGGAGCGGAAGAGGGGAAGAATGTCTCCGCGCGGGATTGCTGGCCCGCTGCCCGCGACGCAAGTAGGCGTAGCCTGTAGAAGGCTCCTCCTCGCTTTTAGCCTCGGTCCTAGCTCCGCCCTTCCCCACAAGATTTAAAGGAGAAGCGACAGGCAGGGTGTCCAAAAGGGAATAATTTGTGGGTATGTTGAAGCTAACATAAGCAATTCACGTGGGATAAGTGAAGTGTGGAAAGGACGTGAGAGGGTGTCAGCTTTTAAATAGAATGTTCAGGAGGTCTCACTGAGGTGACATTTGAGCAAGGACTTGAAAGAGTCGCGGAAGTACCAATGATGTAGGGGGTGATATTGGAACAGATGGAACAGTCGAGGTCCTAGGGCAGAAGCATTCCTTCCTGGCTGTTTTAAGGAAGAACGTCTGGGGCGCTACCAAAATTCTTGTCCTCAGAGACTTGAACATAATTGGAAAACTAGAAGCAGTGCAGGAGTATTGTGTCCCTTTCTATTATTTTCTGTGCCTTTTTCCTTCTGCTTCTGTTGATGACTAGCCAATCCTCTCCCCCTATTTCCATCTCTGAGGCCACAATGTAGGGTAGTGGTAATTTTAGGGTTTTCTTGAGATTCCCATCTTTATTATTGCCCTCAAGGGAGCCTTACAACAAGCTGTTATTAACACTTAAGATTGTATATCTATCTATATATATGTAAAACTAATGCTTTCAAAATTGCTTTTGAGATACAGAATTTACATTGATCACATAAAAGTCTTTACTGATTTTTATATTTGTCCCATTTAGGCATACCTTCTCCTGTGCATCATACATTGTGTTAGAAAGGATGGATATACTTACTGTAAGTTGTTTTCCTAAAAATAAACATTAAAAAAGCACATAAAGATAATGAGATTCAGAAAGTTGAAAAGGTCTATAGGTAAAAAGAGGTTTCATGGTATCTCTAACTCTACTTTCAATGAAAATATTTTTAAAGCCTTATGAAAGAGAGAGCTTTTTTCCCCCCTTTTTTGTTTTATTTGGGTGGGTGCAGTTGAAGGTAGACTTTTACAGTTATTTGAATTTCTTGAACTCACACCATTTGTAGTTTATAACCGGAGATCCAGACACTCCTTGAACATAAGTTAGTAAGTTGGATAGTACATTGGCTAAGAAAAGAGGGAAAAAGAGAAAAAAGAAAATGTGCTGATTTTAAGGAAGGACACAGCAAGTTATGAGTCCAATGGTTTGTGAGCATCCAAAGAGACTGTATAATGGGAAAGAGTAATTTAAAAGGAAAAACAGAAAGTCAGGAAAAGAAGTGATTTAGATAAATGAATGTATGTATAAAATCTTAGAACCATGACAGTTATGTATACTATGTCAATTCTTTTTGTTTTTCTGAAAGGTAATGACAGCTCCTTTAGTTTCATGCAAAGGGAAATAAAAATGGACATTTGAGAGAAATGGTGGGATATGATTTCCACAGGGATAGGAATAAAATTGCTGAGTGTCACAGTTCATTTAGGAAGACAAATATGACAACCTGGTGTTGCTGGTGTTAACTATTTTTTTTTAAACCTTTAACAAATCTTAGTCCATGAAAATTAACATTGACCAGATTTGGGGGGTGTAGAAGGAATTATAGCTGAGTTAACTATCTACAGAATAAAGCTGTTCCTGATGCCTTGACATTAAGGCTCATATATGGTTTATTCTTGTTAAGGTGAGCAAGGTAGATGTTGCATTTTCATTCAGCCTGAGTGACATTCCCCTGTTCAGCCTGTTGAGCACAATTTTCTGTGCAGTTTCTACAGTGGAAGGCAGACTAAGGACTTCATTTTTTTTTTTTTTTTAATTTGACATGCCCATGGCATGTCAAAATCCCAGTCCAGGGATTGAACCTGTGTTGTAGCTGTGACCTGAGCCACTGCAGTGACAACACTGGATCCTTAACCCATTGTGCCATCAAGGTAACTCCTCCTACCCAATTACTATTACCTTTAAATCTCAATTTCCTTGCTACTAGATGGAGATATTTTAAACAAAACAACAAAATAAAACCCCAAACAGAATCTAAACATCCTAAAAGAGTAATGAAAGTGTTAAAAACTTGAAAACAAATATGTAATATTTCATTAAGTACTATCCAGAATTAAATGTTAACAGCAAAGATTAAGTGACTTTTTTAAGAAACGTGATCTCTTTTGTTATGATATAGTTGTTAAATAGGAAAGGCTCTAAGCTTACCTATTTGCTATGCCAAAGCTTCCCATGAGAGTGCTGGGAATTCCTCTCTTTTGCTTTAGGACAAGCTTCTCTCTTCCTCAGACTCTGCTGTTGTTATCTTAATGTTTTGGGGAAAATAAAGAACATCAGACTCCCTGATCTTAGGAGTAAAGGAGGAAAAGGGGAAATGGGTGGAGGAGTGACCAATAAATATGTGTGGGACTGCCAATAATTTTGCAGTCTAAAAACATTTTATTAAGTGCCCTGATTAACTTATGGTTCTTTCCCAAACTCATCAGCATACTCATATCCACATAGTTTCTGATTTCAGGGCCACAAAGGTGATAGTGGGGCATGGGAATAAACCATGTCTATTCTCACAAAAACATACAGTCTTTATAATCTGACATGAAATTTTACCCCTTCAGTACAATTGACATAGATTTTTTACATTCTAAATATAGCTTTGCAATGACATTCAAAAACAGTTAAACCCCTTGTAATTCTATTTAATTTATACAGTTAGCATTGGCTCTAATATCCCTTCCTAGTTTTTTACCCAGTTGTCAAGTTACAACTAAGAGAAGAAAAAGAGTTGTGTGCAGCAAATACCTAATTTCTCCAAAACAGAGTACTACTAAAAGAAATAAAAAAAAAGAAAAGGCATTTTTTTTTAAAAAAACTGCCATGTTGATATGAAAAAACAAAGACTTGGAGTTCCCAATGTGACTCAGTGGAATATGAACCTTTCTAGTATCCATGAGGATATGGCCTCCTCGATCCCTGGCCTCACTCAGTAGGTTAAGGATACAGCGCTATTGTGAGTTGTGGCTTAGGTCGCAGAAGCGGCTTGGATCTAGAGTTGCTGTGGCTGTGGCAGAGTCCAACAGCTACAGCTCCGATTTGACCCCTAGTCTGGTAACTTTGATATGCCATGGGCATGGCCCTAAAAAAAAAAATATATATATATATATATATATATATATATATATATATATATATATATATATTCATGACTGTGTTGCCAGATGGGGAGATAATATATCATGTATATCATATGCATCATATAACATATGTTACATGAGATGTAACGTATTTCTGTAATACATTTCTCTGTCTAATTCTAGAGCAAGGCCTAGAAATCTTTGTTTATAAAAATCTTAGGTTTTTCTGATCATGAGCATTAGGTTCGGAAATTTTTGCAAATGTGAAATTTATAGGACTTGGTAATGTCTTACAGTTTGGATGAGGTGGTGGGATGAAAGAGAAGCAGCAACTCTAAAGTAGTGACTTTCAAATATGAATGAGCATAACAGTCATCTGGGAGCCTATTAAAATGCAAACCAGAGACTCCCACTCAATAGGTCTGGAGTACAATCCCAGGCATCTGGATTCTTAACAAGATTTATCCTGAGTCTGGCAGTTTTCAAACTTTAATGTTCACCTTACACCTGGAGAGCTTTTAAAACATAGATGGCTGGGCCCTAGTCCTCCTACCCCTGCCCCTCTGTCTTGGGTCAGCCTCAAAATTAGCATTTCTAACTAGTTCCCAGGTGATGCTGGGAATTTGGCTCATACTTTGAGAACTACCATTCCAGTTGCTTCAGTGTGATAGATTTTAAAGCCCAGGTGATGGGGAGAATGACACTATCAAGGAGAGTCTTTACCTTTTCTGTTAGGTTGATTGAAGAAAACCATACGTTTATCCCAGGTTATCTCTGTGAGAGAAAATAATGGAAGATGCTTAAGTATTTGTTTGCCTTATGTTTATACACATGTACCATGATCATGGTGAAATTTAATACCCATTTGAAAAAAATTAGTAATAACCAAATTCCCACTTGTTTTAAAAAAGGTGAAGAAAAATATTATTCTCCTATGATTAGATTAAGTATCCTTTGTCTATAGAGTAATAAAGAATACCAACCTCTATAGTCATTCTTATTTTATTGTTGTAGAATCTAGAATTTAGACAGTAAAATTAATGGTAGGGCTAACTTGTTTTTAAGTTCTCTACTAATGTTCAGTGTTCTAAGATAGGAGTTGGCAAACCATGGCTCACAGACCAGATCCACCAATGTTTATTTTTGTATGCCCTGCAAGTTCAGAATGGCTTGTACATTTTTAAATGGTTAGAAAAAAATCAAAAGAAGAATAGTATTTCATGATAACATGAAAATCATATGAAATTCAAATTGTGGTATCCATAACTATATCAGTTTTACAGTTTTTTGGAATTCATCCATGCTTTTTCATTTATATGTTGCCTTCTATGTTGCTTTCATGCTGAGCAGCAGAACAGGGTGGCCTGCAAAGCCAAAACTATTTACTATCTGACCCTTTACAGAAAAAAAAGTTTACTGATGACATTCTGAGAGAGTGCTTTACATTTTTTAACCTATGCACAAATCTTGTTAAAATGCAGAATGGGATTAAGGAGGCCAAGACCAAGATTCTCCATTTCTAACGTGCTCCCACATGAGGCTAATGCTTCTGACCTGCAAGTTCCATCCTGTTTCTCTGTTTTTGCTCTTGTCACTGTCCCTGACTACAGTGCCCCCAAAGCTTTGTGCCTTTACAAATTTCTTTTAGGTTCACCTAACTTGAACCCTGCTACTTCTGTGACTTCTCCTAACTATTCCACTATTCCAACTGACTGTGATATCTCCTTCCTCACTGCACTTACTTTGCCTCACTTCTTTGGCTTTTTAATGTAATGTTTGCCTTGACCTTTTTTTTTTTTTTTTTTTTTAGGGATTTTTATTTTTTCTATCATAGTTGATTTACAATGTTCTGTCAATATGCTGTACAGCAATGGGACCCAGTTTTCTCACATAATCCTCCATCATGTTCCATCATCAGTGATTAGATCTAGTTCCCTGTGCTGTACAGCAGGATGTCATTGCTTATCCACTCTAAATATAGTAGTTTGCATCTACTAACTCCAAACTCCCAGTCCATCCCACTTCCCCCCTTCACCCTTGGCAACCACAAGTCTGTTTTCCAAGTCCATGAGTTTGTTTCTTTTCTGTAGATATGTTCTTTTGTGCCATATACCAGATTCCAGATATAAGTGATATCATATGGTATTTGTCTTTCTCTTTTTAACTTACTTCACTTACTATGAAAGTCTCTAGTTTCATCCATGTTGCTGCAAATGGCATTATTTTGTTCTTTTTTATGGCTGAGTAGTAGTTGATTGTGTATATATACCATTTGACCTTTAAATGTGACTATCTTACTGCCCCCCAAAGGCTTAAACTCTCTTGAAGCAGCTGTCTTGTTTTTAGGCATCTGTCACCAGCGAGCTCATATAGTATCTTATATCTGGCAGATACTCTAAAAATATTTGTTAAGTTAATCACTGTCTCACATCTAGAAAGGACATTTTTGTCAACAGGATGTCATTATCCTGTAAGTGAGGCAATACTCTTATCCATTCACATTTTTAGAACTAATTTATTTTTTCTTTGATAGATTTTTGATACGTTTCACTGGTGAGGGTCATGTTTCTCCCAGAACAAAGATAGTTTTGATGTAAAATATATATCTTTGGGTTGATATATTAAATCAGATTATAAAACTGAAATTTAAACTTGGTTCAAACCTTGAAATGAAAAGTACCACTTAATTATGAAATGAAAAAGTGCTTACTGAGCAAACTGTCTAGAGTCTGCAGAATTAGAAATGCAATGTTAATTTCACTAGTTTAATAATCTCATTTTCAGAATTTTCTTGAAGAGATATTGATAAATTACAATAGCCAATCATGTATGAAAGTTTACAGACTATGAAGATGTTTTATTTTGCCATTAAGTATCACACATTTCAAGCTTTTAAAGAGACTTATGTGAGTAATTAAATAAGATGAGAAACTTCTACAGTCATAAAAATTAATCAATTTCTTTTACTCTTTTTCTAATCTCCTTAAGATTTCTACCTGAATTATTTCAAATATCCCAAGAATGAGAGTGGTATGATTATAAAGCTACTTTCAAGGAATCCTATATGAATGTTTGGCATTTCAAGTCCTCAAGGCAACACTCTTTATATAACTTTCCCCCGCAAAAATTTGATAATTTTACTCTTTAACAGTTTTTAGACTTAGAAATACCTTTTTTTCATTAATGTTGTACCCAAAGAAAAATTATAAAGCAATTTCACATGTAAAGTATTATATCAGATTTGAATGAAGTATTTGAGCTCTAAATCTTTTCAGGGGCCAATACACATTTTTCTTCTAACCAACACACTATTTTTGGCTTTTTATTTCTACTAATATTCTCAGGTTAATGGTGAGATCTGAAGGAAAAAAGCCATCGGCTGTCTTGATACATCACAGTTTATCCACAGGGTGGAGCCATGTGGCCAGATCCTGGAGACACCAGTTTCATTATACGCATCATTGTAAAAGTCAAAAATTAGTAAATTCAACCAACCAAATTTCTGGTTCCTACATTCAGTTTTCTCTCATACTAGTAGTTTAGTTCCTTAAACTCTCACTTAGCACTGGGAAGTCTTCTTCCATTCTACTCTTCCGCAGCAGTGCTTCTCCAACTTTGGCTACACTTTAGACTAATCACTGGGGCAATTTTTAAAAACCCTTATCCTTGGAGCCCTACCTAAGGCTAACTGAACAGGAATCTTGGAAGGGTGGGGTTTGAGGGTTGGCAGGTTTAAAGGCTCCACATGTAATTCTGTGCAGAAAGCAAGATTGTAAACCAATGCTCCATACTGCTGCTATAGTATCTTCCTAACTGTAAATTTAAATCACACCATTTCTTCAGTTAAAACCATTCCTTGACTCCTCAACAGCTTTAGGTTACAAACGACTTCCTTAACAAGGCATAGAAGCTCCTTCGAAGTCTGACCATTGCTTTCTAAGTGTCATCTCCATCTTCTACCTTTCAACACACATGAGACTCAGCCTGCAGAATTACTTGCAGGCTTCTAAAATCACCAGGTTTTTCTCTCCTCCAGCCTTGGACCCATATTCCTAGGAACTAATAGAAGTGTCACTAATTTATATTCATTGAATGACTAAATGAAAAATGTACAATGGCTTTTTCTTACCTAGGGCAGGGATGTTTATTTCTGTCAAAACAATTTCCAAGTGTCTCCTTATCTTTTGATGGCTTGGAGTTCAGAATATGGCATTGGATTAACCAACAAATGTTAAAAATATTCTAAAGTAGACACTGTGTTCTGCCAACTTATTCCATCCAAAGGGAATATTTGAAAGCTTCCCTAGGGACAGCTGCTTCTACACTGTACTTAGCTTCCATCTAATTTTTTCAACTCTAATATTTGTGTCAGTAAAGAATGGACTGTTTGCCTGTAGGTGATGATACTTTGAAATTTTTCTTTTTCTCTTTAGGGCTGTACCTGCGGCATGTGGAAGTTCCCAGGCTATGGGTTGAATTGGAGCTGCAGCTGCCAGCCTACGCCACAGCCACAGCAATGCTAGATCTAAGCTGTGTTTGTGACTTATACCACAGCTCACTGCAATGCCGGATCCTTCACCCACTGAATGAGGCCAGGAATTGAACCTGCATCCTCATGGATACTAGTCAGGTTCATTACCACTGAGCCACAATGGGAACTCCACAATTTTTTAAATTAGTGGATTCTTGGACTCAGTGGCTAATCTTTTAGAATCTTTGGTCTTAGTTATCACCCCAGAAATGCCAAGAGCCTAACTGAACCAAAATTTCGAGGCTGGATATCCTTGAAGAGTGAGAGGTGTGATTTGAGGGGAGGCTACCTTATCTACTAGGCATAGTGCCTGGTGACCACAATGCTTTGAGGGGTGCATGAATATGTTTTAATGTCTTTTAAGTCAGAATTAAAAATAGACTTTTAGCCCAAAGAAAATGTTTTAATATGAAATAGTAATATATTCATCTTTATAACAACACAGTGACAAAATACAACGTGTAATTATTTTTATGGAGGAAGGTGCTTGTGAAAAGCAAGAGTGCCTAGAGCCCAGGAATACTGTGTGGCCTTGATTTCAGGGAAACTAGAGAAGGGGTCTCTATGGCTAAACCATCTCCACATTTGTGCCTGCCAGCTGACAGGAATGCTGATAGTGGGCTACCAGGGTATATTTGTCCTTAATTTCAGGCTACCAATCTCCATGCCAATACAATTATGATTTTTTTTTCAACTGAAGTGGATGTAGTTGCTGGTACTCATTACAGTGGACAACTATAAATTTCCTCTAATCATCCCCTTAACCTGCATTTTTCTCTATAGCATGAACCTTTGTTTTGGATAATAGTGAGTCATTCCACATGGAAAAGGCTCTTGTTTTGAATAGTCACATCTTGATGTTGCTCTAATAAAAAGGTGCCAATACTAGAAATTGGTACAGTCATAAAAAATGCAGTCCTGTCATGTATACTCAGCCTTCAAAAGTAGTTTTCTAAAATGGTCTCTAGTTAAAGAGGCTACCAAAGTTTTCAAGTTTAGAAAAATAAATGTTTTTGAAAGTGTTAATAATTGCAACGAGCTCACGATTAGCTGAGCACCTTCAACATCAAAATCCATAATCAGAATATAGATGCTCTTTATGTGCAATACTAAACAAGTGGTTTTGCTTTTCTAATGTAAATTCAAACATGCTGTTGAATCAATTAGTGTATCTGTGACATTGGATACACTTAATATTTTTTTTTATTAAAGATAAATAATAAATTCTACTACCTTGATTGGCCTTACCATGCAATTCCCTTTCAGTGATAGGAATATTTTAATTTTTTTTATCTTTTGTCTTTTTAGGGCCACTCCAATGGCATATGGAGGTTCCCAGGCTAGGGGTCTAATAGGAGCTATAGCTGCTGGCCTACGCCACAGCCATAGCCACAGCCACAGCCACAGCAAGCGAGATTCAAGCTGCGTCTGTGAATTACACCACAGCTCAAGGGAACGCCGGATCCTTAATCCACTGAGTAAGGCCAGGGATCAAACCTGAAACCTCATGGTTCCTAGTTGGATTCATTTCCACTGCATCACGATGAGAACTCCTAGGGATATTTTAAGGTTGATGACCCTTGATAACTACAATGTGTTTAGAATACATTTCTTGGCTATATAGAGCATCTTTTTTTTTTTTTTAACCTCAATGCCATGCTCATAAATAGTAGGAGCCTCTTGGCCATTTGAGGTCTGGTTTCCTAGACAGTGCTCAAGTTGCACATTTGAATAACAACTGTTCTTTGCACCCCCCCCCCCAAATGATATTGCTAAGATTAGTTCAGAATTTTAGAGTAAAAATGGACCCACAATTGTCTAGTTTATTGTTGTGGATATTCTATTGCTTAGTTTGCCCAGTATCTTTCTTTCCTTCTGAGATTTAAACTTGACATTCAGCAAAGGTTGCTGTTACAGTACACTGTGTCATTAATCCAAGGAGTGAGCCACTGATATATGTTGTATCAACCAGATGCCTTCCTAGTAATCTAAACTTGAGTTAGAGAGATGAGCCCTTTTACTTCTAGTTGGGAAGATGTGAGAATATGTGTCCAGGAGTAGTGGTATTTCATCATGGACTCCATATTCCAAGCAGACAGACAGGGAAATAAGACAAGAAAGAACCAGAAAAAAAGAAGGCAAGAAGCCAGGTCCTGAGGAGGACATTTGCATCTTTACTTCTAAACCTGATGTCCTTGAAAATGTTGGTTTTGGTTGTTCCTGGTCCATTGTTCCAATTTATAGGCTAATCCAATGTCCTTCGGATACATCTGCAAGTACACCCACCCTCTTCTTTGACAACCTCCTTACCCTAAGCTTAAATCTACCCATACCTTTAAGCATATGTTTTAAAATATTAACTAAGGATAAAACATCAGACATTTTGTTAATTGGTTGAAAAGACTGAGGATAAAAGGATTTTAGGATTAAATGAAATAATTATATGTAACCTTAGATAACCTTAGGTAACTTTCCTTAATTTTCTCATCTGTCAAAGGCAGTTCATCATATGCCCTATATTTATTGTGAGGAATAAATAAAACATGGATACAATTATAGCAAACTCTTATAAAAATATAAGTTAGTCCAATGGTTTAATGAAATAATACATCTATTATAGACAAATTCCACTCATCAACCACAGAATTATCTTAATTAGCAAGTACAAATCAGCTGAGCCATCCATGTAACATTTGAAAACACAAATATTAAATATGAGTGTTTAAACAGGAATGAGATAAACACTGAAATGCTATTTACTGAGAGTAGTTTCAATGCCTGAATCAATTCTTATCCCAGTGACATGGGATGTCTGTTGTTTTCACAGAGAAAGGACATCAAACTTCTGGAAAATTATTGATATTTTTAAAGAAACATTTTCAATTAACATTAAGTTCTGAGTGGTCTAAGTTTTTAAAGAGGAACTAGGACAAAGAATAAATAAATATAAATTGATTTTATGGTCTAAAAGCTTTAAAAAATTAAAACTGAAGCAGTAAGAGAGTAAGCTGTAGGATATGCATAAGTTTGCATATTTTTAGTTCCAGAAGGGCTTCATACTCTGGAGTACCTTTCTCCAAATTTTCTAAAGCCTCCTCTGGTTATTGGTACTGGCCAGGGCTGATGGTATCATTCTGTATACAGTGTTTTCTAAGCTCACATCATGAGCCACAAGGGCTTCAGTCCCCATTTCTCCACTTGGTGGAACATCCCAACCCTATTCCCAAGGTCAGCCAAATGCTCTGAGGAGCTGTGGGACTCATACAGATGGATTGTCCTGCACCCTAGAGTTGGTTCCTATTCCAGGAGGGTGGCTTTGTGAGTGGCTAACTCTCAATAGTCAGTGACCTAAGGTTATCTAAGGTTACATATTTGGTGCTACAACCATAAACAGAACTGGGCTTGCTGGACTCCTCATCTTATGCTCTTGCTTTTTTAGTAACTACCTCTTGCTTTCCCGAGGCACACCTGTCATGAGTAAATTAGTATTTATTCTGAGGCTCTTTCAATGTTCACTGCGTCAAAGAAGATAACATGTCATTTTTCTTTCTTTCTTGATGCCTCTATTGCTTCAAGGGAATATAGTTTTAATATTCAATAGTGAATATTAAATACATCTATTAAACATGATATATGACAAGAAATCTATATCCTACATTAAGAATTTTACTGTTACTCAACATTCTGATATGTATGTCAATGCAATGAATACAGTGGATTCTTCTGCCAGTCACTTATTAACTATCTAAATCTCACAGCTTCTCAGGGCTGCAGGTAGGAGGATCTTGCCACATGTCAGATTTGAGGCCCTCATATCCCTTTCTTAATTCTGCCTAAAGAACAAAAAGTGTTAGTGTCCTCATATGATTGGTAACTGATAAGCAGAATTCTGCTCCACATTTTCCAAAGAAGTGGTGCTGCCCCAGCCTGCCCTCAGGTTTCCAGCACAGCTTCTTGTCACCGTACAAAATCTTAAGACAGGCTGGGACCTGGGACCTGCGACCTTTTGTTGCAGTGCATGCTCCTAGACAAACATCTCATCAAGCAACAAAATACAAAGAAACTATAAAGGATTAAAAATAACTGCATACATGAGCAGTTGGAGTAAATTATGGACAACAAGATACAAAAAGACCAAAAATCCAAATGCTACTTCTGAAGAGCTGGGAGAAAAAACTGGGTATGAGGAGTAAAAGCAGGGTACTGCACATGCACCCTACACAGAGTACCACCAATGAAATGAGCAGACCGCCTAAGGATTCCCTCCTGCCTGACCTCTAGGCTCACCCACCCCTATAATCACCCCACAGAAGTAATAAGCTTGCTCCAGGCCTTGGCAAGTGAGCAAAGGAAACTGTTACTTGTTTTCCCTACCTCCAACTGCAGCTGGAGCCCCAAGTAAAGCCTTGCTTGAATTTCTTGTCTGCCCTCTTATCAATTTCTATTGATTAAAGAAGGCCAAGAACCCTGTCCAGTAACAATCCTAGAGAACTGATAAGCTCATTATGATCTCCTAGGTGTGCAGACCAACTTTGCACATTTAGGAGGTGGTACACCATAGTGGAGTACAGCAGAAGTTCTAGAGTTGACAAAACTGAACAGATCCTTACTTTGTTATTTGCTAATTGTGGGCTATGGTCCAGTCATATGTTTAACATCCATTGGTACTCACATAAACATGTACTTTTTCCAACAAAATTTCCCAAATGAAAACTATTTCATATTCTTCTTGAAATGACTTGAAACCTTGGATTCATTGGCATCAAAATCTCCAAGCTTCTAACAGTGCTTATCAGATAGCCCATGTTCAACAGTAGAAGGCTAGGAAGAGAAATAAGTTCAGTGAGTTCTGGGAACAAAAGTTTTAACATTCTACACTATTTCTTTCTAATTCTTTTTTCCATCCCCTTTTTATGATAAGGTTTAATTTTTAAAACATTATTTTTCAGGGTATCTAATTTAGTATATGGAAAGAAGAGGCATGGCAGGCAACAATGTACATTAGAAAAAATATATGCAAGAGTATGCTGACTTTTTAAAGTCATGTTCAAGCATTTCAGGTCCCTTCAGGAAAATAGTGTGGGGACCTGAAAACTAACCTTAACAGAGAAAGAATTCTAAGTGGGTGTGTTAGATATGGTTTTTCCATTGCCCAAAGGGAAATTTCTACCTTTCTTGAGGGTCCTCTTGGGGAAGTGTCCCAGTTCCCAACCTCATTCTATCCTCAAATTTCTAAGAGTTTCTCCTTGGCAATCTCTCCGGTCACTGTTAGAAACTCTATACCTTATCTAAAAAGGTTAGTTTTACTCCAGAATCTATTTCCTTCACTTCTAGAAGCATGTTCTGGCAAATATTAGTTGGAAAGACCCCCTGAGGGCTCAAGAAGGAAGTTCCAATTTGGCATTCACATTCCATATCTCATAGAAAGGTCCAAGCTTTGTCTCTAGGAGTCTTTCAAATGATGTGAGTTGCATGTGGACATCCTCACTCAATGTTCAGTGAGTAGCTGTTGAATCATAGACATGCACATGCATACACACTCATACATGCACACACCCCTGTCCTGGGGGCAAATGTTAATGTTCAGGCACAAGAAAAACTAAACCCATAAAGGAGAAAATAATTGCTTTCCTTCCCTATAATTTTTCCCATTATCCAATATTTTGCTTAGCATTAATTGTTTTCACTTACCTCCCTCCCCATTTTCATTTAACTTGCATTTCCAAATTTTGTCTCGTAAAGCTGCTAGATATAGTAACCAATTCATGTGTCTTATGGCTATTTCTTTAGCAAGCATGACAAAATTAAAAAATGGACATTATTGCTTTTAAATAATACCTAATTCTTCTCTCTGGTATTGGGGGGCATATATAGTGAAGAGCCAAGAAGTGGGAGAAGATGTTTTGTTTTTCATAGTTAGCAGATGTAGAACTGAATTGATTTGGCTAATGCACTTATGGAAATAATGTTTGAAGTAATAGCCAAATATAATTTGTATTTTAGGAATACTGGAAGATAAAGACCCTTTGTGTACTTACCATTTTAAGGTAAGCACTAAATTTGATACTGAATTTTAGCTATACAACTAGAACTCTTTCAGCACAAATGTAGTATGGGGATAGAAAAATTATTCACATTTTGTTAAGGGATAAACTTCTGTTAGATGATAAATTTGATTATTGAAATAACAATAAAGAAGCGATATCATTTGAAAGTATAAGAACTTTGGAGTTCCCATTGTGGCTCTGCAGAAACGAATCTGACTAGTACCCATGAGGACACAGGTTTGATCCCTGGCCTTGCTCAGTGGGTTAAGGATCTGGCGTTGCTGTGAGCTGTGGTGTAGATCGCAGATGAGGCTCAGATCCCATGTTGTTGTGGCTGTGGTGTAGGCCCGTGGCTACAGCTTCGATTTGACCCCTAGCCTGGGAACCTCCACATGCCACAGAAGCGGCCCAAGAAATAGCTAAAAAAAAAAAAAAATTATTTATTATGCCTTCTACATTTATAAGTCGGGATTCTAAAGAAATCTAAAGAAGACCTCTTCTTTCTTTCCCACTCTTTGCTTTGTCATATAAATTTGGATTTTTAAATTCATATTCAATATCTGTCATTATTCCTTTTAATGCACATTATGTCATACTGGAATCATAGGCGCCCTTTCAAATGACTCTGTGTTGTCTTGACATTTCCCCACTAAAACTGGGGGCCCTTCTTTTCTTTCTGGTGCAATAGAATATTCTCAGTTCATGTTGCACTTTTCCTGTCCCGTACTTGAATCAGTCATTTTTTCCCAAAGCCCTGGCTCTTTTAAACCGTGAGTAGCATTTTGATCTGAGAGCCTGGTGTGCTCATGTGCTATTGGCAGCAGTGCTTCTAGGGCCATTCAGGGGAGAGAAGTAAGAATTTTATGAATATTTAGGAATTCATTCTATTACTGATTTTATTCCTCTTTGTCTTCTGTTCAGTAGTGTAAAACACTGATTCCCAGCCACATCAAATGTTTATACATTTCTCAGGCCTAAAAAGGCACAAAAAATAGTTTATAATTGCTATGCCTATACTACTACCACCACCAACAAACCTACTGAGCAAAGTTCAAGATTTCTTTGCAATTTCTTTGATCCTTAGAATATATTCCAGTGTTCAAAAGTTAATTGAATTACTTCAGGTTTTCTTGCTGCATGATTATCAATATGATATATAGATAAGTTCATTTGTTTCTCCTTTTATTCAATTTTTTTTCTATTTGCTTAATTTTTTGGAGGACATAAAGCATTAACATTTTACCAAATCAAAACTACATAGAGATAATATCAGAGATAATATCATTTGCTTCTCTCTCTTCTTTCTACAAAGTCTTCATAGACAATCATTTCATTATATTCTAGGGTACTGTTCTTGTGTTTATTTTTGCAAAAACGAGCAAGGATATAATATAAAATATATTATTTTCCCTTCTTTTTATGTAAGAGTTTATGTATTGTCTATACAAACCTGCTTTTTAAAAATGTTTTTTCCCCTTACCAAAAATCTTGGAAAGCACTCCATACTTAAAAATACTTGGAGAACTTCCATTTTCTTTCTTACAGCTACTTAGTCATAGATCTTTATTCAACCAATGTCTTATGTATAGGAATTTAGTTTTTTCCAATACTGGAGTGCATAACTTTGTGTCTATATATATATATATATATATATATTATGGCTGCAGTTGTATCTTTAAGGCTAATTCCTTGATATAGTAGGATTGCTTTGTCAAAGGTAAAATGCACAAGTGGTTTTAGATACTGCCTAATTCCTCTCCTTAGATGTATCAAATAAAAACAATAAAATGATTTAGTAATGAATTTGATGTCCTTTATTCAAGGAAAACAAGCCCCATGGATTGCAAGACTACAGTGCTTCACAAACAGTGGAGCATTCTTCCCAAAGGATATTGGGAAAGATGACTTTTGTAGAGTTAGAAGCCGCAACACAGAGACATGGCATGATTTGCTTGCGTTGCATATCTGACCTTTTAAGATGACAAAAAAGTAAGTACCGAGCTCAGATTTGGTAGGTATTTGGGGACTGGCTGACTGGATATACTGTGTTTCTGGCAAAGCAGAGTATTTATAGGAACACAATTTCAGTTTGCTGAATTTTCAGGAGAAAAATTGTAGGAGTGGCTTTGTCTTGGCTTTGGAGGTTTAATTTTAACATATGTTATGGCATTTTGCCCTTCTGCCAGCAAAGTATGAGACTGTTTTCCTATACTCTCAGCAACAGGATATATCAAATTTTAGAATTTTTGTTAACTTGATAAGTAAGAAATATTCTCTCACTATAATTTAATTTGTATTTATCTTTCTGTAAGTGAAATTGAATGTTTTTTTAACATACTTAAAAGCCATTTCTATATCCTGTTTCGCACGTCTATGATGCCTTCTGCCTATTTTTCTAAATTTTGTCCTTTGTTCTTTTTTTATTTTAATGTTTCTGGTTATAATGGTATTCCAAATATTTTCTCCTTCTTTGTCATTTGTCTTTTAATTTATGGTATGTATGTATGTGATGGTTTTTTTTTTGATTCTCTCTCTCTTTCTCTTTTTGACTTAGAAAAATTTGTAACATCCTTCAAGTGATTTCAAAGTGCAGCCAAGTGTGAGAAGCATTGACCTAACATAAAATAAATAAGAAGATATTACATCCCCATCCTCTCCCATCCACAAAAATTGCTTAGATATAAAATCTTAATAATGACCAAAAATATTGATATTTTATATTGTAATGATCAATTATTTTTAAATGTTCTTCATCTATATATCAGTCAATAAAAGATTACAGAAATGCTATGATATTTCAGGAGCTGCCAAAGTGAAGGAGCAGGATGGAGCATGAATGGGAGGAAATGGATGACTAGGAACTGCTTTCCTTAAGAAACAGGTAAGACCCTCAGGATAGGAGACCAAAGCCTCAGACATGGATGATTTTCTTCCTATAAGAGTGTAAGTTTCTCTTCATCTTTTTTTTTTTTTGTCTTTTTGCCATTTCTTGGGCCGCTTCCACAGCATATGGAGTTCCCTAGGCTAGGGGTTGAATTAGAGCTGTAGCCACTGGCCTACGCCAGAGCCACAGCAATGCGGGATCCGAGCTGCATCTGCAACCTACACACCACAGCTCACCACAACACCAGATCGTTAACCCACTGAGCAAGGCCAGGGATCGAACCCGCAACCTCATGGTTCCTGGTCGGATTCGTTAACTACTGAGCCATGACGGGAACTCCAGCTTCTCATCTTAATCTCTGTTTGCATCTCTTTTTTAAATCTCACTTTTGGGTGTTTTGGAAAATTTTTTTTTTAAGAGAATCTTTGCTAGGAAAAATATTTTTCAAACTTCTTGCGTTGAAATTCAGAAGAGTTCAAAATTCCTTTGGCATTATTATTATTTTAAAAATAGAAACCTGATCATGTGCGTATTCTCTGTATTGGTCCTTTAAGGTATAGAAGCAACTCCTTACATGAGATACCACCGCTTCTACTTGCCTCTTTTGCCAGTTCCCAGACCCTGCTATGCTGCATCCCAGAATCTAGCCATTTGGGATTATTTTTTGTCAGAGATGCTTCTCTGCCTTGACAGACCATGGTCTTCACCTGAAATGATGTAACTCACTTATTTGCCCAGAGAACTTCCCCCAGCCTCCCAAGTTGAGCTCCTCTATTAACTCCTTTTTTGGTACCACATTCACCAAGCAGAGCTGTTCATTCCTACCTTTTTTCTCCTTCACAATGGACCCTTCAATAGATGTTCTTATATTGGGATATTTACACTAGGTTTATGTACTTTTTCCATGGTGCTTCTCTTTGGGGTTGTGAGCTCTTTGAGGGAAGACACTTTCTTAATCACATTATTCCTCTAATTTTGAGCCTGGAGATTGAAACATAGCACTGCCCCATAAATATCTGACAAGTGAATGAAAGTTCTCAGACACAATGATTGATTCCATAATGGTGAGAACCTAGGTAGGTTTCAATATATTTCAATTCTTTAAAATAATATTTCTTAAACTTCAGGCATGGTTGTGATCATATCTGATACCACATTTTATAGTATTTTAATTTAAAATTATTATTATTTTTAATACTAAAATGCATGTTTTTCAACCCCATCCAAAGCTATATTAGCCATGGCAATTATGATTTTGATGGGATAGTTTATTTTTCCTAACATACATTAAAGTATATTGATAATAATTAAAGATTTTTAAGTGGCCTGTCTCTATAGCACCTAAAATCAACTTTTCTGTCCCCACTGGTACATATATTATTATTTTGGAAAATTTTCTTTAGTATAAAGCTTAGGTGATCCTTAAAAACACACAGCCACAGCACATTTTGTAGTTATGAAGTAGATTTTATGACATCTGAGTTTAGAAAACCAACAAAAATTTATAGGCTGAATGAGTCTCCTATTCTTGATACTTAAAGCTAGATTCAAGAGATATATTGCCTAACCAACATTTTTACTGGGCCATCACAATTTTATTAGCCTCATCCACTCTTTCTAATATCACAACAGTTGCTCTAGTGGCAGGAAAAACCATCCAGATGTTGCCAGATCAGTCAATCAAATCATTCAATCAAGTAAGCATATACACTTATACACATGTGTATGTTAGGTGATGTGCAGAATAGTTAAAAGCATAAACGCAACATTTGCCTTCAAGAAATATGGAGTTTAATTTGCTATATTAGTCTTATTAAAGATATTTAATCAGATGATTACATATTAAGTGTATTATACAAGAGGAATACAGGATTTTATAATAGGGCACATAAATATTTTCACCTAGATAAGTCAAGGAAGCCTTAATGGATTTGACATTTGATCTGAGAATTAAAGGATTGTTTTTATTTTATTTTTATTTTGGGGGGGTTTAAATTTAGTTTAATTTATTTTTAAAATTTATTATAATTGATTTACAATCTTCTGTCAATTTCTGATATACAGCAAAGTGACCTAGTCATACATATGTATACATTCTTTTTCTCACATTATCCTCCTTCACGTACCATCACAAATGATTAGATATATAGTTCCTTGTGCTATACAGCAGGACCTCACTGCCCATCCACTCCAAATCCAAGAGTTTTCCTCTATTACCCCCCAGACTCCCAATCCATCCCACTCCCTCCCTCTCCCCTCCATCCCAGCAAACACGAGTCTGTCCTACATGTCCATGATCTCTTCTGTTTTGTAACTAGATCATTTGTGCCATATTTTAGACTCCACATATAAGTGATATTAT
This sequence comes from Phacochoerus africanus, assembly GCF_016906955.1. NCBI lineage: Eukaryota > Metazoa > Chordata > Mammalia > Artiodactyla > Suidae > Phacochoerus > Phacochoerus africanus. Next base: position 95,106,213 of record NC_062547.1, read on the forward strand.
ATGGTGTCTGTATTTCTCTTTCTGACTTACTTCACTCAGTATGAGAATCTCTATTTCCACCCATGTTGCTGCAAATGGCATTATTTTTATTGCTGAGTAGTATTTCACTGTATATATGTACCACATCTTTCTGATCCATTCGTCCATTGTTGGGCATTTAGGTTGTTTCCATGTCTTGGCAACTGGTGAATAGTGCTATGATGAACATATGGATACATGTATCTTTTTCAAAGAAATTTTCATCTGGATATATGCCTAGGAGTGGAATTGCTGGGTCATATTGTAGTTCTATATTTAGTTTTCTGAGCTATTTCCAAACTATTTTCCATAGTGGTTGTACTAACTTACATCCCCACAAACAGAATAGGAGGGTTCCCTTTTTTCCACATCCTCTCCAGCATTTGCTATTTGTTGATTTGTTAATGATGGCCACTCTGACTGATATGAAGTGGTACCTGATAGTAGTTTTGATTTGCATTTCTCTAATAATTAGTGCTGTTGAGGATTTTTTCCTGAACCTGCTGGCCATGTGTGTGTCTGCTTTGGTGAAATGTCTATTTAGGTCTTCTGCCCATTTTTCAATTGAGTTTGGTTTTTTGTTGCTGAGTTGTATGTGCTATCTGTATATTTTGGAGATTAAACCTTTGTCGGTTGAGTCATTTGCAAAAGTGTTTTCCCATTTTGTGGATTGTCTTTTTGGTTTTTTTAATGATTTACTTTGCTGTGCAGAAGCTTTTGAGTTCAATTGGTCACACTGGTTTATTTGCGGCTTTATTGTCTTTATTCTAGGGGAGGTGGGTCAAACAAGATATTGCTGTGATTTATGTCAAAGAGCGTTCTGCCTATGTTTTCCTCTAGGAGTTTTACAGTGTCTGGACTTAACATTTAAGTCTTTAATCCATTTTGAGTTTATTTTTGTGTATGGTGTTAGATAATATTCGAATTTCATTCTCTTACACTCAGTTGTCCAGTTTCCCCAGCACCATTTATTGAAGAGACTATCTTTCCTTCACTATATGTCCTTGGCTCCTTTGTCATAGGCTAATTGACTATAGGTGTTTGGGTTTATTTCTGGGCTCTCTATCCTATTACATTGATCTGTATTTCTATTTTTTGTGCCAGTATCATAACGTCTTGATGACTGTAGCTTTGTAGTAGGGTTTGAAGTCAGGGAGCCTGATTCCTTCAGCTCCATTTTTTCTTTTCTATGTTGCTTTGGGTATTCAGGGTCTTTTGTGTTTCCATACAAATTTTAAAATATTTTGTTCTAGTTCTGTGAAGACTGTCATTGGTAATTTGATAGGGATTGCATTGAATCTATGGATTTCCGTAGGTGTATTGTCATTTTGACTATACTGATCTTTCCAATCCAAGAGCATGGTATATTTTTCCATCAATTTGTGTCTTCTTCGATTTTCATGAGTGCCTTATAGTTTTCAGAGTACAAATCTTTTGTCTCTTTAGGGAGGTTTATCCATAGGTATTTTATTCTTTTCAATACAGTGGTAAATGGGATTGTTTCCATAATTTCTCTTTCTGATCTTTCATTGTTAGTATACAGAAATGCAGTTGACTTCTGTGTATTAATTTTGTATCCTGCAACTTTCCCAAATTCATTGATGAGTTCTGACAATTTTCTGGTACAGTCTTAAGGGTTTTCTAGGTGTAGTATCATGTCATCTGCAAACAGTGATAGTTTTACTTCTTCTTTTCCAATTTGGATTACTTTTATTTCTTTTTCTTCTCTGATTGCCATCACTATGACTTCCAAGACTATGTTGAATAACATTGGCACAAGAGGACATCCTTGTCTTGTCCCTGATCTTAGTCTTGCTTTCAGTTTTTCCCCATTGAGAATGATGTTAGCTCTGGGTTTGTCAAACATGACTCTTACTATATTGAGATAGTTCCCTTCTATGCCCACTCTCTGGAGAGTTTTTATCATGAATGGCTGTCAACTTTTGTGAAAAGCTTTTTCTGCATCTATCGAGATGATCATATGGTTTTTATTTTTAAAGTTGTTGATGTGGTGCATCACATTGATAGATTTGTTGATATTTAAGAATCCTTTCATCCCTGGGATAAATCCTACTGATCATGGAATATGAAGTTTTTAATGTATATTTGTTTGGATTTTGCTAATATTTTGTTGAGGATTTTTGCATCTATGTTCATCAGTGATATTGGCCTGTAATTTTCTTGTTTTGCGGTATCTTTATCTGGTTTTGGTATCAGGGTAATGACGGCTTCATAGAATGAGCTTGGAAGTGTTCCTCTGCAATTTCTGGAAAAGTTTCAGAATAAGAGGTGTTAACTCTTCTCTGAATGTTTTGTAGAACTTGGCCATGAAGCCATCAGGTCCAGGACTTTTGTATTTTGAAAATTTTCAAATTACATTTTCAATTTCAGTACTTGTGATTGGTCTATTCATCTTTTCTATTTTTTCCTGGTTCGGTCTTGGTAGGTTGTACCTTTGTAAGTATCTGTCCATTTCTTCTAGGTTGTCCTCATTTTATTGGCGTACAGTTGCTCGCAGTTGTCTCTCATGATCCTTTGTATTTCTGCAGTGTCAGTTATAACTTCTTTTTCATTCCTAACTTTATTGATTTGAACCCTCTATCTTTTTTTCTTGATAAGTCTGGCTAAGAGTTTATCAGTTTTGTTGATCTTTTCAAAGAACCAACTTTTGGTTTTATCTATCTTCTCAATTGTTTTCTTTGTCCCTATGTTATTGATTTCTGCTCTAATCTTTATGATTTATTTCCTTCTACTGATTTTGGGCTTTGTCTGTACTTCCTTCTTTAGATGTTTGAAATGTAAGTTTATTGTTTATTTACATTTTTTCTTCTTCCCTGAGATAAGATTGTATTGCTATAAACTTCCCTCTCAGAACTGCTTTTGCTGTGTTCTATAGGTTTTTTTTTTAAATTAGTCAATGAATTTATTACATTTATAGTTGTACAATGATCATCACAACCCAATTTTATAGCATATTCCTCCCAAACACCCAGCATATCCCTCCACCCCCATCCTGTCTCCTTTGGAAACCATAGGTTTTTCAAAGTCTGTGAGTCAGTATCTGTTCCAAAAAGAAGTTCATTGTGTCCTTTTTTTCATATTCCACATGTCAGTGATAGCGTTTGATGTTGGTGTCTCATTGTCTGACTGACTTCATTAGCATGATAACTTCTAGATCCATCCATGTTGCTAAAAATGACAGTATTTCATTCTTTTTAATGGCTGAGTAATATTTCATTATATATGTACCACATCTCCTTGATCCACTCCTCTGTTGATGGACATTTAGGTTGTTTCCATGTCTTGGCTATTGTATATAGTGCTGCAATGAACATTGGAGTACATGTGTTTTTGGAGTCATAGTTTTCTCTGGATAGATGCCCAGGAGTGGCACTGCTGGATCAAATGGTAGTTCTATTTTTAGTTTTCTGAGGAATCTCCATACTGTTTTCCACAGTGGCTGCACCAGTTTACAATCCCACCAACAGTGTGATAGGGTTCCTTTTTCTCCACACCCTCTCCAGCACTTGTTTGTAGACTTTTTGATGATGGCCATTCTGGCTGGTGTAAGGTGGTAGTTCAGAGTAGTTTTGATTTGCGTTTCTCTAATTATGAGTGATGTTGAACATCTTTTCATGTGTTTTTTGGCCATCCATATGTATTCTTTGGAGAATTGTCTACTTAGATCTTCTGCCCATTTTTTGATGGGGTTATTTTTTTGGCATGGAGCTGTAGAAGGTGTTTATAAATTTTGGAGATTAATCCCTTGTCAGTTGATTCATTTGCAAATATGTTTTCACATTTTGTGGGTTTTTTCATTTTGTTTAGGGTTTCCTTTGCTGTGCAGAAACTTTTAAGTTTAATTAAGTCCCATTTGTTTATTTATTTTTTTACTGTCCAATAGGTTTTGGATTGTTTTATCTTCATTGTCATTTGTCTCTATGTATCTTTTAATTTCCTCTTCTTTTTAATTATCCATTGATTGTTTAGTAGTATATTGTTCAGCATCCAAAAGTTTGTGGGTTTTGCTGTTTTTTTCTTGTAGTTTATTTCTGGTCTTATAGCACTGTAATGGGAGAAAATGCTTGAAATAATTTCAACTTTTAAAAATTTATCAAGGCTTGATCTGTGGCCCAAGATTTGATCTATTCTGAATAATGTTCCATGTGCACTTGAGAAGAAAGTATGTTCTGCTGTTTGAGGTGAAAATTTCCATAGGTAATAGTTAAGTCTCTTTGGTCTAGTGTATCATCTAAGGCCTATATTTCCTTGCTGATTTTCTGTCTGGATCATCTGTCCATTGCTCTCAGTGGGTGTCAAAGTCCCCCACTATTATTGAGTTACTGTCAATTTTCCCTTTGATGGCTGTTAGTAGTTGCCTAATATATTGTGCTGCTCCTATGTTGGGTGCATATATATTTAAAATTATTTATTTCTGTATTGATACTTTGATCATTATGTAATGTCCTTTTTGTCTCTTGTGAACTTCTTTATTTTAAAATCTATTTTGTCTGATATGAGTATTGCTACTCCTGCTTTTCTATAATTGCCATTTTCATGTAGTACGTTCTTCCATCTCCTCACTTTAAGTCTGTATGTGTCCTTAGATCTGAAGTAGGTCTCCTGTATACAGCATATATATGGGTCTTGCTTTTGAGTCCACTCAGCTAGTCTTTTCTTTTAATTGGAGCATTTAATCCTTTTACATTCAATGTAATTATGGATAAATATATATTTATTTTCATTTACTTAATTTTTTTGAATTGCTATTTTGTGTCTTTCTTTATCCCTTCCTCTTTTTGTTGTCTTTTCTTGCAATTTGCTGACCATGTTTATGTTATGTTTGGCTTGGTTTTTCTTTTTTATGTGTGTGACCATTACAGTTATTGGACTAGTCGTTCCCCTTATATTTTGATATATCCATCTATATGTGTGTAGAATTGTTTCATCCTGCTGGTCTCCTTAATTTCAAATGTATTTTCACTGTTCTGCATTTGTTCTCTCCTCTTCTCATGCTGGCTAATTTAGATATCATTTTTGTCAATGAGTGATTTCCTACTTTTAAATTGTCTTTGCCTTTATCAATGAGCTTCTTCATTTTTAATATTATTGCTTATAATTGTGGCTTTTCCTTTTCTGCTTAGAGAAGTTCCTTTAGTAGTTGATGTTGAGCTCGTTTGGAGATGCTGAATTCTCTTAGCTTTTGCTTGTCTGTGAAGCTTTTGATCTCTCCATCAAATCTGAATGAGAGTTTTGCCGATTAGAGTATTCTTGGTTCTAGGTCCCTCCTCTTCATCACCTCAGACATATTTTGCCACTCCCTTCTGGCTTGTAGAGTTTCTGCTGAAAGATTAGATGTTATTCTTATGGGAATTCCCTTATATGTGATTTGTTGTTTCTCCCTTGTGGCGCTTAATATTTTCTCTTTGAACTTAATTTTGGTCAGTTTGATTAGTATGTGGCTTGCTGTATTTCTTCTGGGGTTAATTTTGTATGGAATTCTCTGTGCTTATTCCACTTGAGTGAGTGTTTCCTTTCCCATATTTGGGAAATTTTCGGTTATAATGTCTTCAAATATTTTCTCTGGTCCTTTCTGTCTCTCCTCTCCTTCTGGAACCCTTATGATGTGAATGTTGGTATGTTTAATGTTGTTACAGATGTCTCAGACTCTCCTCAGTTTTTTTCATTCTTTTTTCTTTATTTTTTTCTGTAGCAGTCATTTCCACCACTCTGTCTTCCACCTCACTAACTCATTCTTCTGATTAACCTGCTATTGGTTCCCTCTAGATTATTTTTCATTTCAGCTATTGCACTATTCATTTTGCTCCTCAAATCCTGTAGCTCTTTGTTAAACACCTCTTTTAAGTTCTCAATCTGTGTCTCCATTCTTTTTCCAAAATCTTGGATCATCTTTACTATCACCACTCTGAACTCTTTTTCATGTAAATTGCCTATCTCCTCATCATTTAATGGTTTTTGTGTGTTTTTTTTCTTGTGCCTTTGTCTGAAAGCTGTTTTTTTTTCTTTTCTTTTTTTTTTTGTCATCTCATGGTGTCTAACTTTCTGTTTACTCTCCCCTTCATAGTTGGTATGTAGATGTTGAAACAGGTGCCCAGGCCTGGAGTTCTCAGAAGTGGTAGTGGTTCATATATACCTTTTGGCAGGGTAGGCTCTAAGGACTACTTTCTATAGATTTAGGAGCAGATGCTGCTGTTCTGCCAGTACTCTTTGCTTGGCCACTCTGGGAATCTCTCTCTTAAGTCTCAGGGGTGGGGGAGCCTCTCTTTAATTGCTGCTCACAGGCTCTCTGTAGCTGCAGGTTGTATGCTTCTGGTGGTCCTTCCCTCTGCCTTGCTGCTGGTTGGAGTGCTCTCTGTAGTCCTGAAGATTAAAATGTGTGTTAATGGGCCTCCCCTGGCTTCCTTGGTGTGGAAAGAGTGCCACTGATAGGAGCCTTCACAGGGCCACTGGCAGGGGTCCTGTATCTTGTGCTTTTCACCAGTTAGACAGCCCACAGCTCCATCAGAGAGTGGGAATGGGTGCTGCTGCCAGGAGCTTTTCTGGTGCTACTTTGCTGGCACGAGCTTCTGCAGATTCTCCGGGCAGAGCCAAGGTGTCTGTGTTTTCCTTGATCAACAGGGAGTGAGCACTGGCAGCCCTTTCACAGGAATGGGTCCTCCTGCACTGGCACTAGCCTCTGCAGATTCTCTGGGGAGAGCTGAGATGCCTGTGTTTGCCTGTGTTTTCCCTGCTCAAGCAGGTCACTGCTTTTGCAGGAAGTGGGCGCTGCTGCCGGCAGTTTTTCTGGTGCTGCTTTGCTGGCATGTACCTCTGTAGATTCTCTGGACAGAGCCAAGGTGCCTGTGTTTTCTCTGATCAGCAGGGAGCGGGCACCAGTGGCCCTCTTGTAGGAATGAGCACTGCCTCTCTAGGCAGAGCTGAGATGCCTGTGTTTTCCCTGCTCAAGCAGGTCATTAGTTTTGCAGGAAGTGGGTGCTGCCACCAGCAGCTTTTCTGGCACTGCGCTGCTGGTCAGAGCCTCTGCAGATTCTCTGGATGGAGCCAAAGTGTTTTCCCTGATCTCTCAGGGCGGTGGGGGGGGGGGGGATAAGCACCACCACCACCAGTAGCTGTTCTGGCACATGTCAGGTTCCACTAGCGCAGGGCCACCACCAGCAGGAACTGGGAACTTGTGTTATTCCCTCAGATGGTTATTCCACCTGCTCCAAGAAGTCTGTAGCCCTAAGGGTGGGGCTGCTTCCTAGCCAATGCTAGGCAGCCGCTGTGGCCAAGTGGTTCTGGAGCTGAGACAGGCAGTATTCTACAGCTTAAGAAAGCGGGCATAGGGAACAAGGCTGTAGTGGTGGATCCTTCCCCTTCCTCCAGCACCTCCAATGGCATCCAGTCTCTAAGCCCCACTGGGTTGCCTCTGTTTAGATGCTCTGCTTTGGGGTTGTCCTACACTCTAGTCCCCCCAGGCTGTTTCCAAATGACCAACCTCCCTTTTTTTCCCCATGTAGCTAGCCCCAGCTCCTTCTCTGGGTATGATTTCTAAGGCCAAAGTTTTAGTTCCTAACATGTACTGGTACCCGTCTATGGTTGCCCGTTGCCCATAGCACTGACCATTTATGGAGGACCGTCTCATTTTTAACTGCTTCAGACCATTTTTGTAGAGTTCCTCCTCTGTTTTTGGCTTATTTTGTCGCTGGTGGCAGAACTTCCTGGGTTGCAGGAGCTATTCCTATTCCCAGCTCCCACCCGGGAAAGCAGGTCTCATCTCATTTCCTTTTGCTTCTTTTTCTCTTGTTCTGCTTCTTTCTTCTTTCTTATGTCCTATCTGGTTTTGTGATGTTTTTATTGTTCTGTCATAATCTTGAGGTCTTTTTTCAGTTTTTTGCAAATTTTCTGTGCAAATAGTTCCACATATAGTTGTATTTTCAATGTATTTGTGGGAGTATTTGAGCCTTATGTCCTGCTGCTCCACCATCTTAGACCTTCCAGGATGGATAAGATTTAAATAGTCAACTCTGAGATAAAGTTCCACAAAAGAAAAACACAAAATGTGTCCAGTGGGTTGTGAATAGACTCATTTGATTGATTCTTTATTCATTCAGTCACTTAATTATGTATTAAACAACTATATATTTAGCACTTGGTGTGTGCCATGTACTCAAGCAAACTCTGATATAAAACAGTAAATAAAAGGGGCATAGTCCCTGCCATCACAGCCATACTCTGAGGGGAATAGGAAATGAGGCTAGAACTTGACCACTGTTAAGTTATGTTAAAGAATTTTGTCATATTCTAAGAGCAGTGGGAAACAACAGAAAGATTTTAAGCCAAAGGGTGACATGATCAGATTTGTGTCTTGAAAATAATTCTAGCTATAGCATGGAGAATGATGGATTGGCTGGCAACTATAGTGGTTATAGGTGTCTCTCTCTCTTTTTTTTTTTTTTTGTCTTTTTAGGGCCACACCCATGGCATATGGAGATTCCCAGGCTAGGGGTCAAATCAGAGCTATAGCTGCTGGCCTACTCCAGAGCCACAGCAACGCAGGATCCAAGCCACATCTGAGACCTACACCACAGCTCATGGCAATGCCAGATCCTTAACCCACTAAGCAAGGCCAGGGATTGAAACTGCGTCCTCATGGATGCTAGTCGGGTTTGTTAACCACTGAGCCATGACAGGAACTCCAAGTCTTTGGAGACTAGTGTAGAATAATCAAGAGATGATGGTATTTGAGACTAAGACTCTTATGATGGAGCTGGAAAGAAAAAGAAGGAGGAATATATTTAGGAAGTTAAACAAACATAATCTGATGATGAATTGGATATGTGAGACAGGCATGAAGAAATTCCAAGGATGGCTCCCAGGTTTATGGTTAGCACAACCAAATGGATTGAAGGACTATCTGCTGCTGATGGAACATCAGGCAGAAAAAAAAAATTAGGAGAAGATTATGAGTCCAGGTTCTACTTAAGGTTCTTTAAGACATCTGGAGGATTACCTAATAGATGAATATATTATGGATTTGGAAATCCAAGGAGATGTAAATCTGTGAGTCATCTGGTATGTCATCTTTGGTTTCTCTGAGAATCAAATGCTGATTTGGAGTTAGAAGTGGAAGAGATTTATTGATCAGAGATGTGGATGGTTGATAATGCCTACGAAAGGTAAAGAAGTGAAAAATGAAAAGGTCATGGAATGCTTTCATACCATGATGTTGGTCTGACACCAGGCAGGAAAGAGGCAGAATTGAGCAGTGAGAGCCTTCAGATGAAAAGGTCCTAGCCAACTCAATGCTGAGCCTCAGATCAAAGACTCAAAGTCTGACCATTAGAAGAGTCCCCATATAGGGCAGAAGGCCCTTGTACACTCACTGTAATGCTCAGTCACTTGCTGCATTCTGTGAATGTCATTTTATGAACCAGAATGGTATGGTGGATTGCATTGCAACTTTGGCTGTGCAAACTTGGGAACGTTGCTCAACAGAATTGTGCCTTTGTTTTCTTCTCTAAAATTGGGGCTATCAATAGAATAAACCTTATATGGTTATTGTGAAGAGTATATATATACACAAATTAATTTATATAATGTACTTAAAATAGTGCTCAATATATTGTAAGTCCTCCATAAATATTAGGGGGTAAAGACTGAGTCAGAAGATAATGACTCAGATTCATTTTCATTAAATATATTTTAAAGAATCAATCTTTCTTTCTTTCTTTTTTTTATCAGGTGTTTTGGTTTTTTGGGTAGTTATTTAAAAAGTCCGTTATTTTACATTTTGTTTATTCTTGCTTCTTTCTATATTCTTTCTTTCTTCTTCTTATGTTCTTGTTTCTTGTCTTCTTTCTTCTTTCTAGTTCTTATCTTTCGGTGTCTCTTCTCCTGTCCTTTTCTTTTCTTTAATCTATGCGTCTCTTCCTGCGCTTCTCTTGCTCTCGTTGCTTTCGCATCTCTTCTCGGCCTCTCGCTCGGTCCTCTTCGCTTCTCTCGTCTCTCTTCTCCTCTTCTCTCCCCCTCTCTCTCTCCCTCTCTCTCCCTCCTCCTCCCCCCTCTCCTCTCCTCTCCTCTCCCGCTCCTCTCCTCTCCTCTCCTCTCCTCCCTCTCCTCTCCTCTTCCTCTCCTCCCTCCTCTCCTCTCCTCTTCTGCCTTCTCTTCTTCTCCTTCTCTTCTCTTCCTTCTCTCCTCTCTCTCTCTCTCTCTCTCTCTCTCTCTCTCTCTCTCTCTCCTCGTCTTTTGTCTTTTTAGGGCTGCACCTGCGACATGTGGAGGTTCCCAGGCTAGGAGTCGAATTGGAGCTAAAGCCAGAGGCCTACGCCACAGCCACAGCAACACAGGTTTCCAGCCGGATCTGCAACCTACATCACAGCTCACGGCAATGCCAGATCCTTAACCCAATGAGTGAGGCCAGGGACCAAACTTGTGTCCTCACGAATGCTAGTCAGGTTCACTAACTGTTGAGCCACGATGGGAACTCCTAAATAATATTTCTTAAAACGAGTTTCTGGTAAATTTAATCAACTGAACAATTAATTTTGCCATTCAGAAATTGGTTAACTAGTAAATTGATTTTTATAGTTCAATTTTATCTTAACTTCTATGATCATGATTTCTTATTTATGTGTTTATTGTTTGAGATTGTGCTTTACAATTTTATTTCTGCAAAAATCATGCCATAGATGCTGTACATGATTAAACATAAAATTACTCTTTTAAAAGGCAGTATTTATTAAAACATCCTTGAAGTTTTCAAAAACTGCTATTCAGAGCACATATGATTAGAAATATGATTCATACACCACTAATTGAAAAATAAAGTAGTAAGAACATTTTCTATTATTTTCACACTTTTTTATAAAATTACAGAAATAGATGTGGGAGGTATGAGTTATAAGTTAAGCACAGAAGTTTGTTGAAGGAAAAATACAAACCCTGAGTCTTCTAAATGACAATTAATTCAGAGTCACAAGAAAATATCTTCACCTCTGCAGTACTGTACAATGTTTTCTAATTGAATTTAATGGAATATTTTTATTAAGTTATTCCTTTAACTAAGGGAATGAGAATACAAACCTCTGCTTATTTGGCTTTGTTGCTATCCCAGTGCAGACTGGACATTAATTAATAGTTAATAGCTGAACTATTCAGGCAGTCTCTTTTGGATCCAAAAATATTCTTAAATATGAGAAAGCCATATTAACTGCACTAAGCTGTAATATCCAGCTGGTTCTGCTGATCCCAAATCATAGGATTTTTGCTTTGCAAGGGGCTCTGTAAATCATCTAGCCTGAACCTTCAATTGAGGCTATTTAAGGGAAGTTTTTAGAGACTTCAAAGGCTTCATAAGATCGTATATTTGCTAGGACTACTTATTACAGCTAAATCCTCCAAGGCTTTTGAATGTACCCATGTACTGAAGAAATTATTCAGCTTGTTGAAGGTCACTTATTAAAATGTGGCTCTGGGCTACTTGGAGAGAAAGAAAAATGTAAAAGGCATGGAGAGGCTGGAAAAAGCTCTCACATTGGGTAGGCTTGGCTGCTGCCCAGGCTGTGGGCTGAATGTGTAAGGATGATTTTAGATGCAATACACAGCCTTCTAGTCTACAGGAGTAAGACACCCTTGAATGTCACACGTGGACATCATGCTACTTTAGTTATCCAAGTTAGGGAATTGTTTCGTAATTTTCTTTAGCCTTCTTTTCCCCCAAAAGAAATACTGGGTTTGAGAAATTATTCAACCATTTGCAACTTGTCAATGCCTTGACTGGTCAAGCACAGAGTTTATGTTTATGGTTATCAGAACTAAGTTCTTAAATTTTATTTGTGGTTCGAGCCTAACAATGATAAGGTTATACTCATATTAAGAATATCATGGGAAGAAGGAAAACATCGTCACAAAGGAACGAACCCTTGCATCAGACTATAGATTAAAATAAAGGCAGACAAATCTGTAACTTATGTATAACTCTCTTTTTGGTGCTGTGACATTAAAGCTACATTTCAGAGAGCAGAACAGTCAGATTTAGACAGTTTAGAATGTTTCCTGCCTCTTCTCTCTCTCTCTGTCTCTCTCTCTATTGGCAGGCATGACTAAGTAGCTCCTACATTACATAGGAATTGATTATTTATTACCTTTGCAACTAACTTCCCAAAATTTCGGGAAGGGAATCCTGTATTTTAGTATTGGGTCACTGCGAGGATAATCTTTATCTAGAAAAAAGAGGGTGATTAAGATTAGTATGGTCAATATCAATTTATTATTTTCCTGTTCATTTTTTAAAATTAAATTTGAATCTCTTTCTCAGATAACTCAAATATATCTAAAATTCTCAAAGCTGATGACAAAAACATGTAAAAAGGGAGATTCAGAAGACAATTTGGGGATGTCTACAGGAAATTTGCTTTTGTATGTTTGATGGGTTACTATTACATTTTGGGGTGGTATTCTGGAGATTGTATTGTGAGTTTACGTGGAATGTCACTCTTGAGAGCCTATGAAAAACAACCTTCTAGGTTAGCATGGTTATCGGAGGAGGCCTTCTTACAGTTGCAATGTTCAGGGACCACCCTCTATCATCATTCAAGAAGACATTAAGTGTAGTATAAGATGAAGTTCCAAGTTTATAAAAGAATAAAGGAAGCTAATTCTGAATAGCACCTTTGAAAATGATCTTTTACAAAGCTCTGCCCATGACTACATCTAGTTCACTTGAGCAACGTTTGTTTTTTATGGTCCTTTCAGATTAATTTTTTTTTTGTACTCTTGTAGCTGAGTTACTTGCACAATTATCTACTATGGCTGGAGTTTTTTGTTTTTTTTTTTTTAATTAGAACCTCTGACTTCAGAATTTGATAGACATTGTTCACCTTCTGCTGGGCTAATTTTTTACATTCAATTCAATTTAGCAAATGTTGCAGAACACAGAAATAAATACTAGAAATCCATAATAAAACAAAAAGCAGTAGAGGAATTGATTAACATCTTATAGATGCACAGATGATACCACAACTGTGCTTTTAGCTATATTCATTCAAAGTAGTTATTGTGCATTATCACTTTTCAGAGTTTGGGTATTCCTTTGATTCATACAGCCAGTTTAGGTGTTTGAGTGTGTTGCTAAGGTGTCCAAGAGGAAGCCAATATTGGAATTATATGAAGAATTACCTTTGTGACCTATGGTTCTTTTACTAGCACATATCAGCTTTATTTTTACTTACTCAAGATGCTCTTATTTGGCTAGCTGGCTTGTTTCATAACTAAGCTTGACCCAGGACTTAAGGAATCTCAGTCCTTCTTAAACTGGTTTTCAGAATCTACTCCCATAAAGCTGCCTCGCAGATCACACTGCCGGCCAGTAACTCTGCCTCTCAGAAAGATCATAGGCTCCATACTGACCTAGCAAGCCCTAGGACTCTGATCTGCCAAGCCCTGTCCTGTCCGGGCCTGACATGTTATATTCTTTTCTGCAGTCACATGTGTGACTTAGAAATTGGTGTTTTTGCATACTTGAATGTGTGAATGTGGTACCTTGTAGCCACTAGCACATGTACATACAGCAGTTTTAGAGGGCTGATTCTGTTTTTCATTTCCCAGAAGTCACCACCATGTAGATTTTCTGAGAAACGTTTGTATGTAGCAGGATAACGTATTGGTTATTGTCATTTTTTGTTTCCTGTTCTTATGCCATGCTGTGATGTTGCCCTTCTTGAGAAGCAGTGATGCCAGATAGTGGGATGGACAGGCTGAACACAAGGATTAGAAGTAAGTGGTTTCCCTGGCAACGATAACCATGCAAGGGGAGCCACAGTACTTACAACTACTCATGTCTCTTTTCCTTTGGTTTAAATAACAGAGGATTTGAATGCTACGTATCTGATTTTGAATCATTTCAAGTGGATGGAATCACAGCAAACCAGCAATATCTGAAAAGAATTTGAAAATTTGACAAGTGTGCAATATACTTTTATATGTTAATAGACACTTCCCAAAGTATCTCCTTTTTGTTGTGAGCCACACAGGAAGTCCAAAGTATCTCTTTTTTAATAGTGTGTCATTGCTTTTGCACTTTTCATCACATAAAGTCAAGCAATACTTTTCTTTCTCAAAGACAAAGCAGGTAAAGAATTTGCAAAAATACTTGATAAAAAAATTCTTTTCAAAACCTCTCATTATATCTCTAACATTTCAAAATTATCCTTTTTACATCAGTGGCAAAAAATAATCTGTAGATGAAGTGACATAAGAAAGTCACTCTAAGTTCATAGTTTCATTCTAGTTTTTTAAATAGTGGTTTTATTTTAAAGTCTTTATTCTTTTCTGAATTCTGCACTTATTTTATAGGTATCTTGACATTAGTGTATTAACATTTTGATGTGATAATTAGTCACTGCTGATTAAATATTTATTAAATAGAAAGGGGTGTGCAGAATAATGCTCTCCATATTTGCTGATTGGCACTTTACATTAATTTATGTCTGTCTGTCTGTCTATCTATATATCATCCCACACAACTAGGTATAATTTTGGTATCTGAATACTGTACATAGCCTCAAGTCAAAAAGCTGTCATATATCTGAAAACAATCATTGATGAAAGAAATGATCACTTTCAAAAAATACTACCTCCCAAACCAGACTCATCTTTGAGAAATCAGTCATTACCCACTGTTTACTTGAATTATTTGACTGATTAATAACTGGTAAAGTCTAAAGTAATAAACAGTTAAATTTTCCTGAAAAAATTCTAATTTGAGCTAAACTGGTTATAAATATAGGACAATGCTATCAAAAAGAAATAAAACCTGAGTCACAAACACAAGCTACATATGAAATCTAAAATTTTCTAATAGTTCCCTTTTATAAAAATAGTTGAAATTACTGTTAATAATATCTTAAGTGAATGTCTAAATTATTATCATTTCTGCATATAATGAATATGAAAGTTATTAGTGAGATTTTTCATTATATTTTACATACTCAGCCTTCAACATCTGACTTGTATTTTACATTTAAGCACATCTCAGTTTGGTCTAGTCATATTTCTGATGCTTAAGAGGCACATGTGCCATACTGAATAGCACAGATCTAGAATGTCAAATATCACCAAAGCCATTTGAGGTTCAGTTCCTTAAAAGTTAAGATGCTTATCCTAAAAGTAAGATATAAAAAAAAAATCTATCTCAAAGTGTTTGGAAAGGTTAGTAGATTGGCAGTGTTTTCTGGATTAGTTGTTTCTGAATAAATATTTAAATAATCATTGGAGCTTTTCCAAGGTTCTTCCCAGAGACCTTAATCAAATTGATGAGCATATGATTACAGAGACTAGAAAGCAGTGGCAAAACTAGCTAATTCTGTTCATCCCATGAGTTATTCTTGGAAAAAATTCTTTGCCAATTTAGTATATCAGGTTGTTATACTAGAATAATAGAACTGAGAATATCTTACAGAAATCAGCTCTTTGCTGAATTTCCTTATAACCATTATTTCTGAGATACAAACAAACACTGTGGATTGAGTGACTAAACTGAGGAAAGCATAATTTTTTTCTAAAAGGTTTCATTCCAGTCTACTTGATTACGGAGAGATATTTGTCTTCTCTGAATGACATTACAGAGAAGAAATAGAAAAAGAAGGGTATGAATGGTTTATCTCTACCGAGTCAAGAAAATTTCTTTTTCTCTCAATTTGCTTTAATATTTAGAAATCACTTATAGAAAGCCTGACTAGCAAGAATCAAAAGTAAATTTTTAACAATTTCCATGGATATCATAATTACAATGATATTTGGAATAAATAAGGAACTATTATATGAGCTCACAAACTCATTATAAGCTTTCTATTTTCAAAAATATTCAAGACAAGTGTTTCATCTGGCAATTCTACCTCTTATTATTTATTAATTCTATCAATGGTCCAACTAGATTTCTGAGAACTTATTCTTATTAGAAAACCTGAATAAGTCCAAACTGCCAATGATTAACAATAACCAATTTGTGAATTCAAGTGAAAACCTATTATAAAATGTATCAGACTAATAGAAGAACTAGATTTCTGCATATGCAGAGAAGAAAGTGGGTTGTGAGATATAGGAGCAAGCAGTGGCAAATAATTGCTGGTATGTTACCACTAGACAATCATTTGTTTAATTTACTGTGCCAATAAATATTTTTTAAACTCCTACTATAAGCAAATTGCCACTCTTAGGTACTTGGAACTAAAAAACAATCAGACATGAATTCTACATTTAAGCATTTATAATGTAGTGGGTGGAAAAGACCATAAATAGCTATAATGGAGGCCCAAGGATTTTGAGAGCTCTGAAGAAGGGGGACTGGCTTCAAGTATAGGAGCTAGTATTGTCAAGAAAGGAGACAAAGCAACCTCCCAGGAGAAAGGGATTTGAGCTGGGCCCTGATGAATGGAGCATATTTAGTCTTATAAAAAAGGAAAGGGCATTTAGGTAGAAAAAATGCTAGCAAAGGAAAGGCTCTTGTGGGAACACAGGGAAAACTTGATCTGGAAATGGTGATATATGTCTATGCATTTTTCAAAGACCATGTTCTTCATGGAAAGTGGTTCTATCACATTAAGGTTTAGCCACCAAAGAAAAATTTATTTACATCAAATGTAAAAAGAGTTTAGTGAAAATAATATGAAATATAATTTGATGTTATCTAACATCATAACAGTAATAAATAGAGGGAATTTTTTTATCCAGTAAATTTTGGCTTTATATTTTATAGCTAATAGTTTATTTTTATGTTATCTATATTAGATCTATAGACATTTTTCTTATTTTTTTTTTGGCTGCTCCCACAACATGTGGAAATTCCTGGGCCAGTGTTGAACCTGTGCCACAGCAGTGACAATGCTGGATCCTTAGCCCCATGGGGAAAATCCAGTAATTTTCCAGAGCCATGGGGAAATCCAGTAATTTTTTTTTTATTACTTAAAAGTTTAGCTTTAACTCCCTCTACTTTTCTTCTGAAAGGTGATGAGTATTCAATTGGTCTTGTTCTAATTATTCCATGGCTTAATTATACCTAGTCCAAAAGCCTGTGAGCTTTTTGTACCTTACTGCATCTTGGTTAGACAGCAGGCAGAAAGGTATTGGTTTCTTCTTATAATTTATCTTCCTTGCTGCTATCATGGCCCTAATATTTGAGATTCTTTTTTGCTCCTCCAATAATGTCATTCTTCTTGCAATAGGCTAAGACATTTCTTGCCACTGTGACCAATAGAGACACTGATTTTCTTCTCTTCTGTTTCCCTTTCCTTTCCTTTCCTTCCCTTCCCCTTCCTTCCCTTCCTCCCTCTCTCCCCCTTTTCCTTTCTCCCTCCCTTCCTGTTGAAATACAGTTGATTTACAATATTGTATTAGTTTCAGGTGTATAGTATAATGATTCAATATTTTTATAGCCTATACTCCATTTAAAGTTACTACAAGATAATGGCTCTATGTCCTTGTGCTATACAATATATCCTTGGTGGTTATCTATCTTATACATAGTAGGTTGTATCTCTTAATTCCATAACCCTAACTTGACTCTTCCCACTTCCCTCTTCACTTTGGTAACAACTAGTTTGATTTCTCTATCTGTGAGTCTCTTTCTGTTTTACTATACACATTTTTTATATTGTTTCTTATATTCCACATATAAGTTATATAATAGTCATCTTTGACTTATTTCACTAACTATAATATTCTCCAGATCCAATTATGTTGCTGCAAATGGCAGAATTTTATTCTTTTTTATGGCTCATAATATTCCTGCATGTGTGTGTGTGTGTGTGTGTGTATAAAATACATAGACCTTATCTTCTTTATCTATTCCTCTACTAATGGACACTTGAGTTTCTCCCATATCTTGGCTTTTGTTGAGCAGTGCTGCTATGAACTTTGGAGTGCATATATCTTTTCAAATTAATGTTTTCATTTTTTTTTTGAATATATACCCAGGAGTGGAAGTGCTGGGTCATATTCTAGTTCTATTTTTTTTTTTTTTTGAGAAACCTCCATACTGTTTTCCATAGTGGCTGTAAAAATTTATATTTCCATCAACAGTAGTAGGGTTCCCTTTTCTCCACTTCCTTTCCAATATTTGTGATTTGTAGACTTTTTGATGATTGCCATTCTGATGGGTATGAGGTGATATCTCATTCTTGTTTTGATTTGTATTTCTCTGATAATAAGCAATTTTGTGGCATCTTTTCATGGGCCTGTTAGCCATCTGTTATATCTTCTTTGGAAAAATGTCTATTCAGATATTTTGCCTATTTTTAAAATTGGATTGTTTGTTTCTCATCATTGAATCGAATGAGCTGTTTATATATTTTGGATATTAATCCCTTGCTGGTCATATCATTTGCAAATATTTTCTTCCATTCACTTGGTTTTTGTTTTGTCAATGATGTCTTTTGATGTGCAAAAGGTTTTGAGTTGAAATTAGGTCCCATTTGTTTATTTTTGCTTTTATTTATTTGCCTTAGGAAATAGATACAAAAAAAATATTGCTATGATATATATCTAAGAGTGTTCTGCCTATGTTCTCTTCTAGGAGTTTTATGGTCCCAGAACAAACATTATTTTTAGATTGGTGAAATACATGTTTTTAACAGATGCCTTTTGTGCCCTCTGTCACATCCCCTCAAGCCTGCCTCTGAATTGAACAAGTTACGGTGGACACCTTCTAGGCATAGTACCACAGCCCCACCTCAAGTGACTCCCAGGTCTCTCTGCTTTTATATGTCAGGCTTTTTGCAAGCATAGGATCAGTCAGTCAGGAGCAAGGCAGTGTGGAATTGCAGAGGAATTAATGCCTCTGGGAGCAACCTTCAACTAGTGGAGAAGAGGAGCTGATGGACATACCCCATCCTCCTTCATGTTGAGTGAAGTTCTAAGATCATGGGTGCTCAGAGGATCCCCAGCTGTATGGAGCCCCGGCTGTCCACATTAATCAGCTTCCTCTCACATCCTTTGCTGGCTTTCTCTTTTTCTCTTTCTCACTGTTCACTGTCACTCCTGCTTCTAGGCTTCACTTCCCAAATAAACCACCTGCACCAAATCTTCATTTTAGCCTCAGCTTTGTGAAGGAACCTTATCACCATTCCCATAAGGAAGTAGGTGCTTTTTTTTTTTTTTTTTGGTCTTGTTTTAGGGCCACACCTGCAGCATATGGAAGTTCCCATACTAGGGGTCAAATCAGAGCTACAGTTTCTGGCCTACACCACAGCCACAGCAATGCCAGATTGGAGCCACGTCTGCAATCTACACCACAGCTCACAGCAATGCCAGATCCTCAACCCACTGAGGGAGGCCAGGGATGTGTACTCATGGATCCTAGTCGAGTTCGTTACCACTGAGCCACAATGGGAACTCCAGAAGTAGGTACTTTTTAAAGAAAATCATATTTGAGTAACGAAAAGACTAAAGAACTTACATCAAGGCCCTTGAAAAGAAGCTGAGATAATAAGGTCTGAGCCCCACTGCATGAATGGATTGTAACAAAATGCTAATTTATAAATCAGTTGTTTTAAGCCTGGAGTATATTTCCTACTGGAAACACATCACAGTGATGCCTAGGTTCCCAGTTAACAAAATGAATTAAACTTGTGAATAAAAAATTAATTAACAGATGTAATTTACTTTATCATATTTTATGGAATCACATTGTATTAGCCAGCTCAGGTTACCACAATGAAATACCAAAGACTGTGGGGCTTAAACAACAGAAATGTATTTTCTCACAGTTTTGGAGGCCAGAAGTCCACGACCAAGGTGTTTGCACTGTTGGTTTCTTCTGAGGTCTCTACCCTTGGCTTATAGATAGTTGTCCTTCCCCTGTAATTTCACATGTTCTTCTCTCTGTGTCTATCAAAATCTCTTCTTTCTATAAAGATACCAGGCATATTGGATTAGCATCCCCAGATTATCTCATTTTGATTCAGTTACATCTTTTAAGACCTTATCTCCAAATGCCTTCACACTCCAAATGCCTTCACATTCTGAGGTATTTGGAGTTAGGACTTCAACATAAGAATTTGGGGAGAGGGATCCAATTCAGCCCATAGCACACGTTTATCTTTAAAATCACCAAATTACAAAGTATTTTATACATATAAATAAATCATAAACATCAATGAAATCACAATTCATCTTAAGAATCAGGGAACTGTAGATAACTTTGCAACCACCTGTGTTCTCTTCCCCATCACCCTTTTTCCCTCCAAGAAGCACACTTCATACTGAATTTTATTGACTATTTGCTTTTTAATAGATTTATGACATACAAATGTATAATTAAGCAATGCATTCTGTTTTTTAAAGCTTTGTATTTTAAAGATACAAGTAGCATCTTTTGGTATATAGTTTAATACAATGTGCTTTTCCCTCTCAATATTATGTGTCTAAGATTCACCCATACTGAAGCATGGGTGAATATATAATTTCACTACTGTATAATATTCCATTAGGTGACATATACACATATGTATTAATTCTCCTGCTGATAGAATTTAGGTTTTTTCAGGTTTTTTTTTTTATTACCTATAATTCTCTTGTTGTACATCTCTTTTACATGTGGAAGACAGATGCTTTATACCTAGGAGTGAAATTGCTGGGTTATAGATAATGTGATAATTCACTTGAACAAGATAGTACCAAACTGTTTTCCAGAGTAGTAATGACAATAGATGTTCCTATGAACAGTGTCTAAGATCCTTGATTATTTGTATTGTGGCCAATACATGATATGTCAGGTTTGTAAATTTATGCCAATGATGATATGATGTCAAATGATAGCAAATTGTTTATAATTTACATTTTCCTAACAACTAATAATTGTTATGAACCTATTTTATTATGTTTATGAGTTATGCATGTTTTCTCTTCCATGAAATACCTGTTTGCTTTGGGAGGGGATTTTCTACTGAATCTTCTTTTGTCTTCTTTTTATTTATGGGAGTTTTTCTGTACTTAGTTACTAATCCTTTTCTGCCTATTTGTTGAAAATGTCTTCTTTCAATTTGTAATATCTTTTTATTTCCTTTATGTGCATTTTGATGAATAGATATTCTTAATTTAATATAGTTGGACTTTGCAGTCTCTTCTTTTATAATTATTATTTTGTGTGCATTGCTTAACTCTTTCCCTACCCAGAGGTCATATTTTCTCCTAAGCTTTTTGTTTTATGGATATTTCTTTTTATGTCTTATTTAAGAAATCCTTTCTTATGATATCATAAATATATCTTTTCTAAAATATTTATGGTTTATCCTTTATATTTATATTTTTATTTCTACAGTAATAAACTTTTGCATATGGTATAATATAGAAACATAATTGCATTTTCTTTCTATATGGAAAATCAATTGTTCTATCAATGTTAGAATTAAGTCGCCACTAAATTTCTGTACCTACAGGTAAGTATTCCAATTAAATCTGAAACTTTCAAAAGAGGAGGACGTGTATAAGCAGTCATAAGAATAAAAGTATGTCAAGAGTCAGAAGCCATTCAACCACTTTGCTAGCTGAACAGATAGTGGAGGCTATGAAAGACAAGGTCGAGTAATTTCCACTGCAGAGATGAGCATTTTTCAATACTGTATTAAAAAGGAGATGTTAGAAGAAAGGAAAAAGCAAAAAGGAAATGGGTGTCCAGTTAGGGTGAAGACAGAGATTTATCCTAAATTGGAATCATTTACAATGTACAAGATATTCATAAGCATGAATGTGGGATCAGAAACCATCTGGCATTAACTTTAAAATATATATGTTTTTAAGAAGACCTTTAAAAATTGTCTACTTTAATTCCTTCATTTTTTGAGACATACATGTAAGACACAGAGCTATTAAGTGACAGAGACACACATATTTTTTGTTTTTATACACCAACACAGCTTGAAAACTTTTTTGAATTTATCTGCTAAATTTACAGAAATGTAAACCCTGGCATAATGCAAACAAAAGCACTTTGAAAATTTTATTCTTTATACCTCTACCAAGAAGGAAGTTTAAGCCTGAAAATAATTTCTATCATACTCCTAGCATGAGTGGATTTCCTCTTTTAAAGATTATCAGTTTGCTTCAGTGTGGAAAACATAGGCAATAAAATATTTCTCTCTTGATAAACAAGTTGAACTTTCTCACCTCCAGTTAGCATGAATAGTTTTGTCTGGCTATGGACAGATAATACTTTGAGGATAACATAAAAGAAAAACCAAAAAAAAGTGCATGTTTAGCTTCACTAGACTTCCTTTATGGTTGGTAAAATGTTACAAAGCTCACAAGCTATGATCCATGTATTTATGACTTGAGGTTCCATAACTTTATTTTCCCTTGTCGAAAAAAAAAGACAAGACAATAGCTGTAATAATTTGTCTTATAGATAGAATTTTCATTCTTTTACAAAGATGTTCTGTCTGGCATTTTGGGTTATAGCACTTTACTGCCAGGAAATTATTTCTCGGACTACTATCTACAAAAGCAACTTTTCCTTTATAGATATGCACCAGGATCCTGGAACTCTGGAGGGAGATTCTTTCTTTCCTCTTTAAAACAAAATTTTCCTCTTTAAAACAAAACAGAGGAAGACCCTGAACTCACCTCCTCCCACAGGCACACCAAAATCACAACTATTTACAAAGCAACTATTGATGAGAGATATTGGAATCTCTCTTAGCAAAAAAATTATAACTAAAGATATAAAGAAGGAACCAAATGCATAAGAGAGGCAGAGTCCCAGTAGAGTCAAGATTCATACCCTTGATTAGGTGACACACAAATAGGAATATAATCAAAATTGCAGATGTTTTCCCCAAGGAGCAATGGGTGTGAGCCTTACATCAGGCTCTGAAGTCCAGGGGTCCTTCACCAGTAAGACAAGCCTCCAGAGTGTTTGGCTTTGAAGGCCAGAGGGACTTTCAGGAGACACAGATAATTATGAGAAATAGAGATTCCACTCTTAAAGAGCACACACAAAATTTCACATGCTTCAGGATCCAAGGTAGAAGCAGTATTTGAAAGCTTGAGCCAAGAAAAATTATAAAGTTTGAGAATGCTTTCTTGTCTCATATTGTCAGCCAACACCAAACCCTGCTGGGCAAAATCAGGGCTAATGGAAAGGAGGAGTCAGATGCAACACTGAAAGAAATTGTAACAAACTTTTTGGCTGGACTTGAAGCCTGAACTTCTATGGATTCACATCAAATAGCAGTCTGGTTTTGTCATTGTTTCGTCTAGTAATCAATTAAATTTGTAAAATGATTACTCCATATTGCTTGGTGGTAAAAAAAAATTATAGGCCTGGGTCAGACCTACCTGTCAATCTTGGAGAGCCCTTCAGACAGGCAGGAAGCAACTATGGCTCTTCTTGGGGATATAGAAACTGCTGTAAGCCATTTTTTTGGAGCTTATTCTACCATATGGACACTGGTGCTGGTAAGCATCATTTTGGAATCTTCCCTATAGCTTATGAATGGGACCTAATCCTGCCCACCAGCCTGTGGCACCAATACAGGAATGCCTCAGGCCAAGCAGCTAGCTGGGCATAAATACAGCCCCACCCACCAGCAGGCAGTCTGCCTTAAAACCTCCTGATCTCACAGTTGCCACAGGACATTGCCCTGTCCACCAGTGGAACCAGGACCCAGCAGTACATACCAGTGCACCAGTACTATTCCTGGGATTTCAAGGGCCCTGCAGCCAGAAACCCCAGGAATGCCCACCAATGGGCAGAAACCAGCCCTAGGAACCCCTGATCCCTGGCTATATCCACCAGTGAGCTGACTCTAGACTCAGGTCCAGCCTCACCCACCAGTAGTCAAAAAGTAGCCCTGAGACCTCATGTGTCCCTACCCCACCAACCAGTAGGAAGTTCCAATACCAGCCCCAAGATCACTATAATGCCACAGCCTGCCAGGGCAGGATCAGGCCCACCTACCAACAGGGCGGCATCAGCTCTGGGACCACCTGGGCTTCATTCCTGCCAGCCATCAGGCCAATACCAACTCTGAATATCCTGGATCCATTAGCAAGTCACTTCAGGATTCAGCCCCAACCACCAGAAGGCTTACACAAGCTTTGAGACACCCTGAACAGAGTGGTAGAAAGCTGTGTCAGGAATAGGTCCTTTCCACAAGAGGGTCAACACCAGCTCCAGGACTCCCAGGACTGGCAGCAAGAGACCCCAAGACCCAGGTCTGCCTGCCAGTGGGCCAATACTAGAATGAGAAGTTGGCTTCAATCACTGGTAGGTGAGCACTAGCCCCCAAGTTCCCCTGGCCCTGACAGCACTCATCAGCAGGTGGACAACAACCCTGAGACCATCACAGCCCTTCAGCCTGCCTTATCAGGACTCAGCCAACTTATGTGTAAGTTGACACCAGCCCTAGGATCCCCACCCAACAGCAGGTCAACACCAGCTCTGAGGTATCTTAGACCCCTTAGCCAGCTGCCCAAAGTCCTGCCCTACTGACCAATGGGCCAGTGCCAGATTGGAACACCCTGGAACCTGCAGCCTGTTATATCAGGAACAGGGCTCGTGCACTAGCAGGCTGAAACTAGATCTGAAAACCCTAGCCCCACAAACACCCATCCCAGAACCTAGTTCTGCCCACAAGTGGGCTAGCAGTAGGTCCAAGATCCCTCAGAATTCCATAGCCAGCCAATTCCTGACTCAGCCCTGCCAAACAGTGGCCAGTAGCCTATGCACAAGTCAGGGCCTGGCAACCAGCTGGAACAGGGGCCAGCCATGGGTGTCTACCAGATTGCCCACTGTAGTCAGCCTGCCACAAGAGAAGGACTCATACAGTTCAAATAGGGGGCACTCCTAGAGCATATAGCTGTGATGACCATAGGGTAGTGCACTGCCTGGACATATAGCATATCTCCTATAAAAAGCCATTTCTTCAAGGTGGGAAATGCAACCAACCTACAGGATGCATAGAGACAGGGATAGCAAATTAGGCAAAAAGAGACAACAGAGGAACATGTTCCAAGTGAAGTAACAAGAGAAACCCCTAAAAGAACTATATGAAATGTAGAGTAATAAATAGGAATAAGAATACAAAATTGAAATACAAAAATGTTAGAAGGAATCAACATAGATTAAAAAATACAGAGTAACAGACCAGTCAGCTAGAAGGTAGAAGAGTAGAAATCACTGAAGTTGAACAGAAAAAAAAAACAAAAAAACAATGAAAAAAAATGAGGACAGTTTAAGAAACCTCTGGGACATTAAGCATCCTAACATTCACATTATAGAAGAATGAAGAAGAGAGAAAGAAGAAAAGAGAAAGAAATGGGCAGAGAACATATTTGTACATAATGACTGAAAACTTCCTTAACCTGAGAAAGAAGACAGACATCCAGGTGCAAGAAGCAAAGAGAGTCCCAAACAGAATCAACCAAATTACAAAACACATTGTAATTAAAATGGCAAAAGTTAAAGATAAAGAGCAGCTATTAAAAGTAGCAGGGAAAAAGCAATAAATTACATACAAGGGAACTCTTAGAAGTCTGTGAATCAACTTTTCAGCAGAAATTCTATAGACCAGAAGGGAATGGCACTATATACCTAAAACAATGAAAGGGAAAAGATTACAACCAAGAATGCTCAGGAAGGCTTTCATTCAGATTTGATGGAGAGATCAAAACTTTTACAGACAATCAAAATCTAAAAGAGTTCAGCACCACAAATAAGTTTTACAAGAAATGTTAAAGGGTCTTCTCTAAGTCAAAAAGGAAATGACACAACTAGAAACATGAAAATTATAAAAGGAAAAGGCTCAGCAGTAAAGACAAATATACAGTAAAGGTAGTAGTAAATCAACTATATGTAAAGTTACTAAAGACAAAATAGTAAAAATCATTGATAACCACAATAAGTAGTTAAGGGATACACTTAACAAAAACATGTAAAATATGATGTCAAAAACAGCCATCATGAGGTGAGAGGAGCAAAAACACAGAGATGTCAAAATGTGTTTGAAATTAAGAGATTATCCACTTAATCACAGATGTATACATAGAAAGATTGCTATATATAAACTTCATGGTAACCACAAACCAAGAATCTACAATAGATACACACAGAAAAAGAGAAAAGAATCCAAATGTAAACTAAAGATAGTCACTAAATCAGAAGGGAAGAGAGCAAAAGAAGAAGAAAGGAACAAAAAAGAACTATAAGACAACCCTCAAACAATTAATAAAATAGCAATAAGTACATACCAATCAATAATTACTTTAAATGTAAATGGACTAAACACCCAAATCAAAAGTCACAGAGTGGCTGAATGATACAAAAAAAGATCCATATATGCTGCCTACAAGAGACACACTTCAGATCTAAAAACATACATAGATTAAAAGTAACAGATGGAAAAGGTATTCTATTAAATAGAAATGAAATGGCAGCCAGGGTAGCAAAACTTATATTAGGCAAAATGGACTTTAAAACAAAGGCTATAACAGGAGATAAAGAAGGATATTATGTAACAATCAAGTGATAAATCCAAGAAGAAAATTTAATAATTGTAAATATATACATGTAAACAACATAAGAGCACCTAAATACATAAAGCAAATATTAACAGACATAAAGGGAGAAACTGAAAGCAACACAATAATACTAAAGAACTTTAACAACCCACTTAAATCAATATACAAATCATCCAGACAGAAAATCAATAAGGAAATACAAGTCTCAAATGATACATTAGACAAAATGGATTTTATAGACATATATAGAACATTTTATCCAAAAGCAGTAGACTGCACATTCATTTCAAGTGCACATGGGACATTCTCCAGGATAGATCACATATTAGCTACAAAATAAGTCGCAGTAAATTTAAGAAAACAAACTATATCAGGCATCTTTTCTGACCACAATACTATGAGACTAGATGTAAACCATAAAGAAAAAATGCAAAAACCCCACAAACACGAGAAGGCTAAACAATTTGTTACTAAACAACCAATGGATCACTGAAGAAATCAAAAAGTAAAAAATACCTCAAGACAAATAAAAATGGAAACACAAAGATCCAAAATCCATGGGAAACAGCAAAAGTAGTTCTAAAAGGGAAGTTTATTGCCGTACAAGCCTACCTCAGAAAACAAGAGAAATCTTAAACAATGTAAGCTCACAGCTAAAGAAACAAGAAAAACAAAACCCAAAACTAGAAGATATGGAACCAACTTAAGTGTTTGTAAACAGATAAATGGATAAAGAAGTTGTAGGTGGAATGGAATAACACTTAGCCATAAAAAGAATGAAATTTTGCCATTTGCAATAACATGGACAGACTTGGAATGTATTATGCTAAGTGAAAGATGTCAGCCAGAGAAAGACGAATACTGTATGATATCACTTATATGTGGAATATAAGAAGTATAGCAAACTAATGAACATAACAAAAAAGCACACTTACAGATATAGAGAACAAATTAGTTGTTACCAAGTGGGAAGAGGGGAGGGGGAAGATAGGGGTAGGGGATTAAAAGGCACAATCTGCTATGTATAAAATAAGCTACAAGGATATATTGTACAACACAGGGAATAGAACCAATATGTTATAATAACTATAAAAGGGAAATGACTTTTAAAAATTGTGACTCACTGGAGTTCTTGTCATGGTTCAGCAGAAATGAATCTGACTGGCATCTATCAGGATATAGGTTTGGTCCCTCACCTTGATCCAGTGTTAAGGAGCCAGTGTTGCTGTGAGCTGTGGTATAGGTCACAGATGTAGCTTGGATCCCGTGTTGCTGTGGCTGTGGTGGAGGCTAGTGGCTACAGCTCTGACTCGACCCTTAGCCTGGGAACCTCCATGTGCCATGGGTGCAGCCCTAAAAAGACAAAAAAAAATTGTGACTCACTATATTATTTACCTGTAACATAAAATATTGCACATAAACTATATTTCAACTGAAAAATAGGGTTAAAAAAAGAGGGGTCCTTGTTCATAGAAGATCCAGTACTCCAATAAAATGCAATACAATTTAGGATTAAAAGATCTGAAATGATATCCTGTCCTCATTTATCATAAACTGAGCTTTGAGATTAGAATCACAACTTTTCCCTGGCAAATCCTTTAAGTACCTAACCACCATTTGAAAGAAAAACTCTTCTAAATGTATTGTTAAACATTTTGATAACATTAAACATTAATGTTAAAAAACACTAAACAAAGAACCCAAAATTATTGGAACAAAAAAATCATAAAGATCAGGGCAGAAATAAATGAGTGAAAAAATAGAAAATATCAATGAAACTAAGAGCTGGTTCTTTAAAAAGATAAACGCAATTGATAAACACTTGGCCAGTCTAATTAAGAAAAAGAGAGAGAGTCCTTATCTCTAAAATCAGAAATGAAAAAGAAATCACGACTGATATCAAAGAACAATAAATGGTTACATTTTAAACTAAGTATAAACATGAATATGAAATAAAAATTTTCATACATTGTTGGTGGGGATGTACAATGGTACTCACTGTAGGAAACACTCAGGCAGCTTCTTGCAAAGTTGACATTCATTTCCCATCTGACCCAGGAATCCCATCCCTAAGTATTCACACAACAGCAATAAAAACAGATCCACACACAGATTTGTTTACGAAGTTTCATAGATTTACTCATCATAGCTCCAAGTTAGAACAATCCACTGTCCATCACCAGGTAAATGTTTAAATAATTATATCCATACACACTCCTTGGCAATAACAAGGAATGAACTTTCAATACATTGTTGTTTATTTATTTATAGTGAATAAACAGCAAATTTATTATGCTGAGTAAGACTTTATAGATACCTTATTATTATGAATTTAAAATTAGTATAAAATTATTTTACCTATTCTAATAGGTGTTTGCTACATCTCATTGTGGTTTTAAGTTACATTTCACTAATGACTAAGAGCATTTTTATTTCCTTATTTGCTATTTTCTTTTATGAAATTTCTGTTAAAATCTTTGCCTAATTTTAACTAGATGGCTTTTGTTCTTATTACTAAATTTTAAGAGCTGTTCATATATTCTAGATCTAGTCCTCAGTCGGATACACTTATTGCAAATATTTTCTGTTTGTGGCTATTTTTTTTTCTTTTTTCTTTTTCCTTTTTTGGCTGCCCCATCGGCATATCCCAGGCCAGGAATCAGACCTGCAGTGCAGTTGTGACCTAAGCTACAGCTGTGGCAGGACTGGATCCTTAAACTACTGTGCCAGTCTGGGGATTAAACTTGAGTCCCAGGGTTTCCAAGTTGCAGCTAATTCTACTGTGCCACAGTGGGAACTCTGGTGGTTAGTACTTTTTTAATGAAATGTAGAAATTTTTATTGAGCAGAAGTTTAAATGTTGATAATGTCCCAAATAAGTTTTTTTGGTCTTTTATAATTTGTACTTTTTCGTCCAAAGACATTTCCTATTAAGGAAAAAGATTGAAAAGATTTTTCCTATGTTTTCTTTCAGAAGTTTTATAATTTTAGACTTCATATTTAGTACTATGGTCTATTTCAAATTATCACTGTGTATCACATGAGATAAGGATCAAGATTCATTTTTCTCTACATAGCTGTCTAGTTTTTTTCAACATTATTTGTTGAAAAGAGCATACTTTCCTCACTGAATTACATTCATGCCTTGTTGAAAATTAGCTGAAGTTATACGATGTGGCTCAATTTTTATACTCTATTCTGTTCCACTGATTTGTTTGTCTATCCTTAGGCCAAATACCACCTTGCCTTGATTACTGTAGACTTATAAGTCTTGAAACTAGAGAATATAAGTTCTTCAACATTGTTCTTTTTAAAAAAATTCTTTTGGTTCTTTGCATTTCAATATGAATTTTATATGAGTTTATCAATTTTTAACAAAAGTCTGTGGGGGTTGTGTTTGGAATTGCTTTAAATCTATAGATTAGTGCTGACCAATGGGATACAAAGTTTCTTAGTCCATTCAGACTGCCATTAAAAAAGTACCATAGACTGAAAGGCTTATAAACATCAGAAATCTATTTCTCATGATTCTGAAGGCTGTTAGTCTGAGATCAAGGTGCCTTCATGGTTAAGTTCTGTGTTTGGTGTGGGCCTGCATCTGGCCATAAATAGTAGTATTCTAGCTGTAACTTAACATGGCTGACAGGGCAAGGGAGCTTTCTCAGGCTTTTTAAAATATTTTTTTTAATTAAACTGTAGATATACAGTGTCATGCCAATTTCTGCAGTATAGCAAACTGACCCAGTCATACATATATATACAGGCTTCTTTTATAAGGGCACTAATCCTCATTCATAAGGAGCAGAGCCCTCATGACCTAATCACCTGGAAATTTCCCACTTCTTAATACCATCACATCAGGGGAAGGTTTCAACATATGAATTGGAAGGCAATACAAACATTCAGATCATTGAACCATCCAAGGCAAAATATATGAGGGACATAGGTAATTTAAATTTTTCTGATAACAACACCAAAAACAGTGAAAAACAAAACCTGACTGAGATCATGGCTCTAGACCACTGCAGACCAAAAAAATTTCATCAATATAACTCAAAAAGCCATAGGAGATCTTGACAATTTATAATTAGCTCCTACGAAGAAGTCCTCTGGTTACAGTCAAGGCCACCAATTTGGTTTTCAGACAGTCAGTGTACCCCAGGGATGGGGCAGTATTTTGGGCTCAGTATGAGTTAGGGACCTACCCAACTTCTAGGTAGGGAAGTTGTATACAGTGACAGCTCCCAGTGGAAACACATGGATGGATTGGGGAAGGAGAAATTCCACAAAAGAAGAGGGTATTTCTAGTAGGATAATGTAATGCTTAGCATTATCATAATCCAAGGTATTAGTTTAACAAAACAGCTGTTGTACACTATACCATGCAAGTATTTCTAGAAACTGGGATTTGGGGGAGGGTTCCCTCTTTTTTGAAAAAGGAAGGTTTAGGAGAAAGGGGGTGCACTTTTCCTTTAAACTGTAGAGATCTTACTCCCTCAGCTACTCAAGATGTGGAATTAGAAGCATTTTCAATAGCCAGTCTATACCCACAGAAGTAGAAGATCTTGTTCAGTTCTCAATAAACAAGTACTCAATTCAAATGCTACTTAAATAACAATTATATTTCAGATAAACCACATGAGCCATTATGTACTCAAAAGTTCACCCCTTTCGAGAAATAATTCTCAATTTCATGTCAAGAATTTGCTTTTTAAAAATGGCACCAAACCGCACAATGTTACAATAGAGTTTAGTTCTTCAGAGAAACTCACATCGCCCAAAAGATGCCAAGCTACAGGTCAGAGAATATATGACTTTGAAGACTGAACTCTCAATTTTAAATTCCTCTTTAATTCTTGCCAGATTATATCATCATACAAGAAAAGAGAGAGGCTACATATGTTGTCAAACTTAATGGCAGAAGTTACATAGAATTGGCTAATTAAATAATAAGTGGATTCTGACTTATATGGAGGTGAATGTCAGAATTCATCAGTGTGAGTGTTATTTGACAGGGGTGATAAAATTTGTTCTCTAGGGTTGATATTTTTCAATACCCTTGTCCATCCTAAGGCATTTCAAATACACTGAGAGGGCTGGATTAGAAGTGGCCTGATTTACTGATACCTTTAGGGTGGCCACTCTAATTAGCACATATCTGGGATCTTTAAAGAGCTTAACTGGATTCTCACAAAGTGAAAAGAGATGAAGATAATGTTATGTGATTACATGCACAGAAACATTTCATATAGAAGGGTATGCTGATGGAGGCTAGAGTGGGCTAAGAAAACAAAACTGTTCTGTTGAGTTTCTAAGAATGAGGACAATGGAGAAAAACTCTAAGAATGAAGTCACTGCCAAAACCTCAAAGAAGTGAATTTCAACTAGTCAATGAAAATATTTTATGGTAAATCATCAATTTGGATCCTAAATTTTGCAAGGAAGTGAACATAGATATTTTATATTTGTGGAGTTCTGATCATTCTAGTTCTTCTTTTCCTCCCTCTATTATGTTTTCCTTCTGTCATCACCTCCACTTTCCTCCAGACCCTACAGACTGACTGTTGTGATAGACCACACACTAACCTCTTAATATAAAAAATAGAAATTTAACATAGAAGAAGATTTAGTCAATAAAAAAATAGAAATTTAAGATAAAAGGAGAATTCCCACTTTTTTTTTTAGGGCTGCACCCATGGCACATGGAAGTTCTCAGGCTAGGAGTCAGACTGGAGCTGCAGCTGCCAGCCTATGCCACAGCCACAGCAACACCAGAACTGAGCCATGTTTGCAACCTACATCACAGCTCACAGCAATGCCAGATCCTTAGCCCTCTGAGAAGGACCAGGGGTTGAACCAGCATCCTCATGGATACTAGTTGGGTTCATTACTGCTGAGCCACAACAGAAACTCCATTACCATGTTATTTGTGTTGGGACTCCTTCACCCACATAACCTTGGCTTTTATGAAGTCACAGGGACAATCTATTAAAGACTAACCAGTCTGATTTACAGAATCCAAGGAAACCTACTGATCTCATGGTATACAATGGAATTATGGTAAATATGATGTAACATTCCATGCTGAGCTCTCAAGAGTTTCAAAAAAACTTTATATATTCTCTTTCCCTATTGAAACAGTTTTTACTTTGTCACCCCATTTAGCCTTCTCATCATTAGCAAGAATGCCAAGGGGAAGGGAGAGGGAATTGAGGGTTAGTAGATGCAAACTATTACATTTAGAATGGATAAACAACAAGGTCCTGCTGTTTAGCACAGGGAACTATATCTAATCTCCTGGGACAGATCATGATGAAAAACAATATAAAAAAGAATGTATATGTATGTATGACTGAGTCACTTTGCTTTTTTTGCCATTTTGTATTTTTTTTTGTCTTTTTGCCTTCTCTAGGGCCACTCCCACGGCACATGGAGGTTCCCAGGCTAGGGGTCAGATCGGAGCTGTAGCAGCTGGCCTATGCCAGAGCCAGAGTAAGGTGGTATCCGAGCCGCATCTGCAACCTACACCACAGCTCACAGCAATGCTGGATCCTTAACTCACTAAGCAAGGCCAGGGACCAAACACACAACCTCATGGTTCCTAGTCAGATTTGTTAACCACTGCGCCACAGCGGGAACTCCCTGTATTGTTTTTTACAATAGCAGAAATTGGCACAATGTAAATCAACTATACTTTACTATTAAAAAAGAAAAAACAATCTTGGAAAATTTATTGAGATGACATTATATTTCTACTGGAATCTCATTTTATTTTACTGAATGTATTTATTCAGTCATTTAATGGATTAAAGTTATTCATAAAGGTTAAAAAAAAAGAATGAGGAAGAAACCTGCAAGTAAGATCTTCACTTGCAATTTGGAGGTGATTATCTTTGGTAGTCCTATCTGCTGAGGACCTGCATATGGTGACCTCTAATAATTCTATCCAGTATATACTTAAGTGCTGAAGGACTCCAGTACTGGGGCCCAGGGATACCATTCAGGTCATGTATGTTTTGCCTACTATCTAGCACCAACAATTACACTGAAAACAAAGAATACATTGTTATTCCATAGAAGATACATTGAATATAAAGAATATAGATTTTTAATGAGATTTCAGGATGTTTAAGGACAAGTAGTAACTGATATTATCTGTAGAGTAAAGGGCAAAGACTGAGGGCATTATTTAGAGTGTAAGAATGGAGAGAAATTTAGGCCAGAGTAATAAGAGGATGTGAATTATCTACTGTAAGATCATTGCCTGTGGCCTGGGAACATAAGATTGCTCAACTTAATCAATTTGTAGAGCCTCATTTTTAAAGTCTTTTCAATAATTCTACTAAAGGCTGAGGCTTAGATATTTTGGTTTATTACTCAATATTTGAAGATAACTCAGGTGTACACTAACTTTTCCAAGTTATTGAGGAGCAACAGAGTGAGGCAGAAATCAAGATAATGTTCTTATCAATTTTATCAACAAGAGTAGAAGCAGCAGTGGCAGCAACAAGCAAACTTTTTTTGTGTGTTAGGCACTGAGGATGAAGAGAAGCATATACCTCAGCCCCTTAATGGGTTTACGGTTAATTTCTAAATATTTTTTGTAAAAGGAAGTATTTGAATAAATTAGGTGCAAAACAACAAAAAAAATTTACTATCTACTTGTTAATGGTATTTTAAAAACTTTTACGTACTACTGAGTTCTTAGTATTTTTCTGCATTTAAAATTACATTCCTAAGTGTGCCTCTGAAAAATAAAACAAGCTTCTGTATGTAGTAGCTCAACCCAGCTTCTTTTTGGATTTTTAATTTTCTTAAATTTAGAGTCTAATAATTAAAAAACAACCAAAAGGTTTTTCACCTTTTAAAGCCAAATTTGTTATGAGTTTGAGCCACTAGGTACTAATTCTTATCAATTACTTAAAAGAGAAAATAGGTCCCTTAATGTAACTAAGCAAAATTCAAGGAGAAATTTAGATATCTGTAATAAACAGAATCATTCTAGGCATGGGATGTTAGTATAGCTACTGTTAAACTTATGGAGAAGTCTAGTTTAAAGTCATACCAAGAAGTACATTTAAAAGTTTTATAGGATATATGTAGTATGGAAAGTAGCTACAAAATCATATGTGTGATATGATCTCAATTTTGTTGGGCTATAAGATATATTTATGAAGAGATATACATTGAAATATAAAGTTAGTGGTAGGCTTACAGATGGCCATTATAAATTCTCTAATTTTTTACTTTCCAAAATTCACACAATAAACAATTATTATGCTAAAAGCCATTAAAGATAAAATTGTTCATTATGGGGGCATGTGGGGTGATTAGCAGATACATAATTTAGGGAAATTTTGGTAAGAATTTAAATAGTGTGCAGTAGCCTTTCTATGTTCATTGTGAAATATGTCACTAGTAGTACATGGGAATTTTCAGCCATAGTTGCACTTCCAAATCATAATCTAATAGGGTCATAAACAAAGAATAATAACAAGTAGATTATTATAGAAACATCATTAAGAATATAAGTATCAGCAAGCAATTTTATAGGAATTAAAACTTACGTTTTTTTAAAGCTATGACATATATATGTAGGTGATGATGCATTTAGTTATAACTGATAGTGTCTTTTCATTTTAAAATTTAGAAACAGATAATGTGAACATCATATAACTATATAAGCAACACTTACCACTTTTTTCTTGTCATGGGTTACTAGTGTAATTATAGAATAGCTTTATTTCACTTTGTCAAAAGATGAACATGCTATGAAAATAAAAACAAGTATTTAAAAACTCTAAGACAGATCAACAAAGTACAAATAAAGCATGCACTACTATCTGTAGCAACTTCCTAAATTGCTACTTACTCATCCATCTTTAGCTGGTGATGATTGTGCTAGGTGAATGGTGACAAATGAGTGGCTTCAGAGACTACTATAAGCAAAATGGTGAAACTGTTATGGGTTTAACATGTATTTGCAAGCATGATTTGAGATAATTCAAAAATTATTGCTCCTATGAAGTATGTGAGTTATAAGAAATATGTCTAATATTTTGATGTGGTTGGATGATCAATAAAATATTGTAGGTTGAGAGAGAGAGTTGGAACATTAACTTACTGTTTTCAAAAACTGGAGAAAAATATTTTAAAGAAAAATATCCTTTGCAATAGATTTTTTTTTGAAGTATGTGGGGAAAGTCTCTTCAACATAAACTGCTTCAATATATATGCTGAGCCTGGCAGCAGGTGGGTATCACTTTGGGACAAATCGCAGCCCAGTACTTGGGTGCATGTGAGGGTGTGAACTTGTCCAGTAGTACTGACATCCTCAGAGAGCATGACAGATCAAAGAAGAGATTGTAGAAAAAAGGAAAACTTTTAATATCTTACTACCTTTCATGGCACATTTTTTTCCTGCATTTTGAATAATGGGCACTATGTTTCCATTTTTCTCCTGGCTCTATAAGTTATCTAGCTAATCCTGGTGTCAAGAAAGACAATATAAAGGATCTATTTTTTATTATTGTAAACAGAGCATAGTCAAATTTAGTCTTATTTGGGACCATGATTTTAGCCTGAAAATTGAAATTGGAAGGAAGAAAAACAAGATGGTGAAGAAGTTGGATGTGGAGCTCGCATCTTCCCACGAATACATTAAAAATACATCTACAAGTGGAACAATTCACATAGAACATATGCTGAATGCTAGAAGAAGACCTCAGACTTCTGAAAGGGCAGGAAAATCTCCATGCAACTACATAGGATAAAAGGTAAAAGAAAAAAAAAGAGAGAGAGAGAGAATTGGAACAGAGCCTGGGCCCCAGAGATGTAGCTGTGAAGGAGGAAATTTTCTGCATCCTGGAAATTCCACTCACAGGCAGGTAGCTCATCTTGGATGGAGGGGAAACTTTGGATCCTAGAAGTAAGGCATAGCAACTAGTTTGTGGAAGGCAAAACAGAGAGTGATCTACAAGAAGATTAGCACTGCTACCTGGTGCTCCCTAGCCGGATACTCATCTGCTTCTGCAGGTGGGGCTGGATGCTAAAGCTCAGGTTTTAGGGGTTAGCCTCAGGTAGAGGACCAGGGTTGGCTGCATAGAGACAGCCTAAAGAGACTAGCCTGTGGCCACTAACGGTGTACTGAGAAGTCTGGGCCTGCCAGAGTGGCAAGGTGCCACTGTTGGTGCAGGGGGTGAAGTGTGTGAGGAGAGGGTTAAGACTGTCATAAGAGTTTCATTCCCTCTAAGTACTCCTAGGTAAAAGGACAATACCTAAGTAGCTCTTGGGCATGGGTGTGAACTGCTGCAGACATGGCGGGCTGCAAAGATGGGCATGGGCTGCCGCTGCCACTACAACACTGGTGAGCAGGCAAGTGCTATCTCCCCATCAGGACTTCTTGGGCCACAGGCACTACTACAAGACCTATGAACATGTCCCAAGCACTGCCCTTGCCATACTGAGGGCACTCTCAAGAGCTTCTGGTCCTGTATACCCTATTTCAAGGGCATAACAACCAGCACACACTGAGGAAAGAGGAAGCAAGCATCCAAATTAAAACCAGCCCACAATTCCAAACAAGATGATGGAGTAGAAGGACTTGAGATCACCTCCTTTCATGAAAACACCAACATCACAACTAATTGCTCAACTACTATTGATAAAAAATACTAAAACATACAAAAAAGATATTCTACATCCAAAGACAAAGAAGAAACCACAAGGAGACAATAGGAAAAGCATTTTCACAATATAATCAAATCTTATACCTGCCAGGTGAGAATCTCACAAATGGAAAATAATTATATTGCAGTGGTTCTTCCATAGGAATGAGAGTTATGAGCCTTACATCAGCTCCCCAGCCTTATAATGTGGCCCTGGGAGAAGGAGCCCCTGGAGTACTTGGCTTTGAAGGGCAGAAGGGCTTGAATGCAGGAACTTCACAGGACTGGGGGAACAGAGTGCCTTATGCTCTTGAAGGGCACACACAAGATGTCACACGCACTGGGACCCAGCACAAAGTAGTGACTCCACTGGAGAAGGAGCTAGACCTGCCCAAAGGAGTTGGAGGATCTCCTGGAAGGTAGGGATTGCCTTTGGCTCACTGTGGGGGCAAGGACACTGGTAGCTGAGGCTGAAGGGAATATTGATCATCCAGAACTCTCCCAGAGGTCACTATTTTGGCATCAAAACCTGGCCTATCTAATAGCCTGCAGGCTCCAATGCTGGAATGCCTCAGACCAAACAACTAGCAGGATAGAAACACAGCTCCACCCATCAGCAGACTGCTTAAAGTCATGTTGAGCTCACAGCCACCTCTAAACACACCTTGACATGGCCCTGCCCATCAGATTAATAAGACCCAACTCCATACAGCAGGAAGGAGGCACCAGTCACTCCCAACAAGAAGCCTAGGCAAGTCTTTGGACCAACCACACCCACCAGGGAGCAGACACCAGAAGCAAGAGGAAATACAGTCCTGCAGCCTGCAGGGAGGAGATCACAAACACACAAAGTTAGACAATATAAGATGGCAGAGAAATATGTTCCAGATGAAGGAACAAGATAAAAATCCATAAGAACAACTAAATGAAATGGAGATTGGCAATTTACCTGAAAAATAAATCAGAGTATTGATAATAAAAATGATCCGCTATCTTGGACAGAGAATGGAGGCAGAGGCCAAGAAGACATAAGAAATGTTTAACAAAGAGACAGAAGATTTAAATAACAAACAGAGATGAACAATATAATAAGGGAAATGAAAAATACACTAAAAGGAATCAAGGGCAGAATAAATGAGGCAGAAGAATTAATAAGTGAGCTGGAAGACACAGTGGTAGAAATCACTGATGCAGAAAAGAATGAAGAAAAAAGAGGGGAAATAAATGAGAACAGTCTCAAAGACCTCTGGGACAACTTTAAACACACAACATTGTATTATAGGCATCCAAGGAGGATGGAGAAGAGAAGACAGAGAAATAATATGTGAAGATATTACAGCCAAAAACTTCCCTAACATGGGAAAGGAAAAACTCACTCAAGTCCACAAATTGCAGAGAGTCCCTTACAGGATGAACCCAAGGAGGAATGTAGCAAGACACATATTAATCAAACTGACAAAAATTAAAGACAAAGAAAAAATATTAAAAGCAACAAATAATGTACAAGGAAATCCCCATAAGGTTATAAGCTGACTTTTCAGCAGAAACTCTGCAGGCCAGAAGAGATTAGAATGATATATTTAAAGGGATGAAAGGGAAAAACCTATAACCAAGAATACTCTACTCAGCAATACTCTTATTCAGATTCAAAGGCAAAATTGAAAACTTTACAGATAAGAAAAAAACCAAGAGAATTCAACACCACCAAATTAGCTTTACAACAAATGTTAAAGGAAGTTCTCTAGGTGGAAAAGATAAGTTTACAACCAGAAACAAGAAAATTGTGAAGGGGATAGCATACCAGCAATGGCAAACACACAGTAAAAGTAGTAAATAATCCACACACATTTATGATATCAAAATCAGCAGTTGTGAGAAGAGGAAAGTATAAATGCAAGATATTAGAAATGCATTTGAGACCATGAGCTTAAAACAATCATATATATATATATATATATATATATATAGCCTGCTATATAAAATCTCATGGGAACTGCAAACAAAAACTACAATAGATATATACAAAAAGAAAAAGAAATCCAAATACAACAATATAGTCATAAAATCACAAAAGAAAATAACAAAAGCAGAAGGGAATAAAATGACCTCCAAAACAAATCAAAATAATTTTAAAAATGGCAGTCAGAACATACATATCAAAAAATTGCCATAAATGAAAATGGATTAAATGCTCTAAACAAAAGATATAGATTGGATGAATGGATACAAAAATAAGACCTACATATGTGCTGTCTACAAGAGACCCACTTCAGATCTAGGGACACATTTAGAGTGAAACAGAATGGATGGAAAAAAGTATTCCATGCAACAGGAAATCAAAAGAAAGATGGAGTAGCAATACTCATGTCAGACAAAATAGATTTTTTCTGGAATATTTATTTTTCAAAGTTTTATTGAAGTACTGTTGATTTAAAATTTGTGATAATTTCTGGTGTACAACAAAGTGATTCAGTTACACATACACACACATCCATTATTTTTCAGATTCTTTTTCCATATAGATTATCATAGATTATTGAGTAGAGTTCCCTGTGCTATACAGCAGTTCCCTATTTGCCAATCATTCCATATACCACAGTGGATATATGCCAATCCCAAACCCCCAACCCATCCCTTTCCCCACATGCCCCTTTGGTAACTATAAATTTGTTTTCAAAGTCTATGAGTCTCTCACACCATTCAGAAATCATTAAAAATTCAACAAATAACAAAGGGAACCCTCCTACACTGTTGGTGGGAAGGTACATTGGTACAACCACTGTGGAAAATAATATGGAAACACCTGAGAAAACTAAGCATAGAACTACCATAGCACCCAGAAATCCCACCCCTGGGTGTATATCCAGATAAAACTTTCCTTGAAAAAGATACATGCACCCTTATGTTCATTGCAGCACTATTCACAATAGCCAGGACATGGAAACAACCTAAATGTCCACAGACAGATGAATGGATTAAGAAGATGTGGTACATATGCACAATGGAATACTACTCAGCCATAAAAAAGAACGACATAATGCCATTTGCAGCAACATGGATGGAACTAGAGAATAGCATACTAAGTGAAGTAAGTCAAAAAGAGAAAGACAAATACCATATGTTATCATTTATATCTGGAATCTAATATATGGCACAAATGAACCTTTCTACAGAAAAGAAACTCATGGACTTGGAGAACAGACTTGTGGTTGCCAAGAGGGAGGAGGAAGGATTGGGATGTACTGGGAGTCTGGTGTTAACAGATGCAAACTATTGCATTTGGAGTGAATAAGCAATGAGATCCTGCCATATAGCACAGGGAACTACATCTAGTCACTTGTGATGGAACATGATGGAGGATAATGTACGAAAAAGAA
This sequence comes from Phacochoerus africanus, assembly GCF_016906955.1. Taxonomy (NCBI): domain Eukaryota; kingdom Metazoa; phylum Chordata; class Mammalia; order Artiodactyla; family Suidae; genus Phacochoerus; species Phacochoerus africanus. The sequence continues at coordinate 95,146,788 of NC_062547.1, forward strand.
TGTATATATATATGACTGGGTCACTTTGCTGTACAGTAGAAAATTGACAGAACACTGTAAGCCAACTATAAAGAAAAAAATAAAATCATTAAAATAAAAAAAAGTCTATGGGTCTCCTCTTCTGCAAATAAGTTCATTTGTATCTTTTTTGAGGATTCCACATATAAATGATATCATATAATGTTTGTCTTTCTCTGTCTAACTTACTTCACTTAGTATGATAATCTGTAGGCAACATAGGCAGAACACTCTCTGACATAAACTGTGGGATATTTTTTTGGATCCACCTCCTATAGGAATGAAAATAAAAATGAAAATAAACAAATAGGACCTAATTAGAGTTACATGTTTTTGCACAGCAAAGGAAACCATAAAAAAAAAAACACAACTCACAGAATAGGAGAAAATATTTGTAATTGAAGCAACTGACAAGAAATTCACCCAAAATATACAAAGAACTCATGCAGATCAACTTAAAGAATGAAAAAAATGGGCAGAAGATCTAAACAGACATTTCTCCTTAGAAGACATATATAGATGGCAAAAAAAAAAACCACACATGAAAATGCTCAACACGGCTAATTATTATAGAAATGAAAATCAAAACTATGATGAGGTATCACCTCACACCAGTCGGAATGGCCATCATAAAAAGTCTACGAACAATAAATGTGGAGAAAAGGGAACCCTTCCACATTGTTGGTAGGAATGTAAATTGGTAAAACCACTATGGAAAACTGTATGGAGGGTCCTTAAAAACTAAAAGTAGAACTACCATATGATTCAGCAATCCTGCTCCTGGGCATCTATTCAGAGAAAACCATAGTTTGAAAATTTACAAGTACCACAAAGTTCATTGCAGCACTATTTACAATAGCTAAGACATGGAAGCAACCTAAATGTCCACTGACAGAGGAATGAATAAAGAAGAAGTGGGACATATATACAATGGAATATTACTCAGCCTCAAAAAAATGAAATAATGCCATTTGCAGCAACATGGAAAGACCTAGAGATTATCATACTCAGTGAAGTAAAATAAGCTTTAAAGACTGTTACAAGAGACAAAGAAGGACATTACATAATGATCAAAAGGTCAAGCCAGGAATAAGATATAACAATTATAAATATATATGCACTCATAAAGGAACACCTCAATATATAAGGCAAAAGCCAACAGACATAAAAGGAGAAATCAACAGTAATGCAATAATATTGGGAGATATAACATCTTAGTTACATCAATGGACAGATCACCCAGATAGAAAATCAATACAAGGAAACATAGACCTTACATTACATTACTAGGTGGACTTAACTGATATTTATAGAACATTCCATCAGAAAGCAGCAGAGTAAGCTTTGTTCTCAAGTATACGTGGAATTTTGTCCAGGATAGATCACATTCTGGGCCTCAAAACAAGCCTCAGTAAATTTAAGAAAATGGAAAAACATTATCAGGCATCTTTTCTGATCATAACAATATGAGATTAGAAATCAATTCCAAGGGAAAAAACTGTATAAAACACAAACATGTGGAGGTTAAATAATATGTTACTAAACAACCAATGGATCAGTGAAGAAAATAAAGAGGAAATCAAAAAATACCTAGAGACAAATGACAATGAGAACACAATAATCCAAAAGTTATGGGATGCAGCAGATGAAATTCTTTTTTTTTTTTTGTCTTTTTGCCATTTCTAGGGCCACTCCCGCAGCATATGGAGGTTCCCAGGCTAAGGGTCAAATGGGGAGCTGTAGCTGCCAGCCTACTCCAGAGCCACAGCAATGCAGGATCTGAGCCATGTCTGCAACCTCCACCATAGCTCACAGCAATGCCGGATCCTTAACTCACTGAGCAAGGCCAGGGATCGAACCCGCAACCTCATGGCTCCTAGTTGGATTCGTTAACCACTGAGCCACGACAGGAACTCCTATAAATAATTTTTTTTTGTCTTTTCTAGAGCTGCACCCATGGCATATGGAGGTTCCCAGACTAGGGGTCCAATCAGTGCTGTAGCTGCTGGCCTACACCACAGCCATAGCAACACCAGATCTGAGCCTTGTCTGTGACCCACACCACAGCTCACGGCAATGCCGGATCCTTAACCCACTGAGCAAGGCCAGGAATCAAACCTGCAACCTCATGGTTCCTAGTCAGATTCATTTCTGCTGCGCCATGACAGGAACGCTGCAAATGAAATTCTTATGGGGTAATTTATAACAATAAAATTTTACCTCAGAAAACAAGAAAAATCTGAAATAAACAATCTAACCTTAGACCTAAAGCAACTAATAAAGAACAAATCCCAAAGCAAGTAGAAGGAAAGAAATCATAAAGATCAAAACAGAAAAAATGAAATAAAGATTAAGAAATCAGTAGAAAAGATCAATGAAACTAAAAGCTGGTTCTTTGAAATGATAAAAAAAATTGATAAACCTTTAGTCAGACTCATCAAGATAAAAATGGGGAAGGCTCAAATTAATATAACTAGAAACGAAAAAGAAGTTACAAGCTACACCACAGAAATACAAAGGATTATAACAGAATACTATAAGCAAATGTACACCAATAAAATGGGCCACCTAGAAGAAATGGACAAATTCTTATAAAGGTACAACCTTCTAAGACTGAATCAAGAAGAAATAGAAAATATGAACAGACCAATCACAAGTACTGAACTTGAAATTGTGATTAAAAAATTTCCAGCCAACAAAAGTCCAGGACCAGATGGCTTCATAGGTGAATTCTATCAAACATTTAGAGAAGAGGTAACACCTATCCTTCTGAAACTATTCCAAAAAACTGCAGAGAAATGAATACTCCGAAACCCATTCTACGAAGCCACCATCACCCTGATACCAAAATCAGACAAAGATACCACAACAAAAGAAAATCACACATTGGTATAACTGATGAACATAGATGTGAAAATCCTCAACAAAACGCTAGCAAACTGAATCCAATAATACATTCAAAGGGTCATGCACCATGATCAAGCGGGATTTATCCCAGAGATGCAAAGATGATTCAATATCCACAAATGTGTGGTATTCCACATTAATAAACTGAAGAACAAAAACCACATCATCAGCATAGATGAAGAAAAAGCTTTTGAAAAAATTCAACAACCATTTATAATAAATATTTCAGAAAGTTCTCAAAGAGGAAAACTTCCTCAATATAATAAAGGCCAAATATGACAAACCCATAGCTAATATCATTCTCAGTGGTGAAGAGCTTGAAAGCATTTCCTCTGGGATAAGGAATAAGATAAGAATGTCCACTCTCACCACATTTATTCAGTAGTTTTGGAAGTCCTAGCCATGACAAGCAGAGAAGGAAAAGAAATAAAAGGAATCCAAATTGGACAAGAACAAGTATAATTGTCACTGTTTGCAAACAACATGATGCTATTCATAGAAAATCCTACAGATGCTACTAGAAAACTACTAAAATCCTAAATGTAATGCTGGAGAGAATAAAACTCTTAGAGGAAAATATAAGCATTTGGCATAAATCATAGCACTATCTTTCTGGATCCACCTCTCAGAGAAATGAAAATAAAAATAAAAATAAAAATAAACAAATGGGACCTAATAAAACTTAAAAGTTTTTGCACAGCAAACCATAAACAAATTGAAAATACAGGCCACAGATGGGAGAAAATCTTTGCCAATGTAACAGCTGACAAGGAATCTCCAAAATATACTAACAACTCTTGAACTCTCTCTATAAAAAAAAAATCAAGTCACCCAGTAAAAAAAGAGCGGAAGATATTCTTCAAAGACAAATAGATGGCCAAAAAGCATATGGAAAGATGCTCAACATCACTAATTATTAGAGAAATGAAAATCAAAACTACAATAAGCTATCATCTGGCACCAGTCATAATGGCCATTATCAAAAAAGTCTACAAACAATAAATGTCGAAGAGATTTTGGAGAAAAGGAAACCCTTCTATACTGTTGGTGGGAATATAAATTAATACAAACACTATGGAGAACACTCTGGAGGTTTATTGAAAAACTAACAATAGAACTACCATATGATCCAGCAGTCTTACTCCTGGGCATCTATCTGCAGAAAACCATAAACGAAAAGGTACATGCACTCTAAAGTTCACTGCATTACTATTTACGATAGCCAAGACATGGAAGAAGCCTAAATGTTCACTGACAGAGAAATGGATAAAGAAGATGTAGTACATATATACAATGGAATATTACTCAGCCATAAAATCCAAAGTAATGCCATTTGCAGAAACAAGGATATACCTAGAGATATCACACTAAGTTAGAGAAAGACAAATACCATATGAGATCATTATATGTGAAAATAAAAATTATACAGATGAACTCACTTACAAAAAAGAAGCAGAAACAGAGAAAACAAACATGATTACGAAAGAGGAAAGAGGGGTGGAATGAGGCTTAAATTAGGAGTTTGAGATTAGCATATACACACTATATGTAAAATAGATAATTAACAAGGGTCCACTGTATCACATAGGATGCCCTACTCAATACTGTATAATAACCTATGTGGGAAAAGAATCTGAAAAGGAAAGGATATATGTATAACTGAATCATTTTGTTTTACATTTGAACATGACATTGTAAACCAACTATAATCCAATATAAAATAAAAATTAAATTAAAAGAAATAAAATTGAGAATAGCCCTTGCCTTTGCCCCTCAAATCCCTTTCCTATCAATTGATGCCATATGGAAAAAAAGCACTAAAATGAAACCATACATATGAAAGGATATGTGTGTGTGTGCGCGCGCGCGTGTGTGTGTGTGTGTGTGTGTGTGTGTGTGTGTGTGGTGGCTCAATTGCATACCAAATGTCTGTCAATAGGAGAATAGATAATTTCTCTGCATCTCTATTAAGGAATACTATGTACCTTTTATAAATACTGTGATAGGCCTATACCAGTTGACTTGGGAGGGCTTCTGTAATGTATGCAAAAAGCAGATGCAGAGAAATGTATATCTATCACCTCTTCAACATATATAATGCAATATAAACATCATGTATATGATAATATGGTATTTTAAATTTTGGGGGGGCTCTTTAGGGCCACACCAACAGCATATGGAGGTTCCCAGTCTAGGGGTCTAATTGGAGCTACAGCTTCTAGCCTACACCACAGTCACAGCAACGCCAGATCTGAGCCACGACTGCAACCTACACCACAGCTCATGGCTATGCTGGATCCTTAACCCACTGAGTGAGGTCAGGGATTGAACCCTCAACATCATGGTTCCTAGTCGGACTCATTTCTGCTGTGCCATGATGGGAACTCCTCATATGGTATTTGTTTACTGAGAAGTCAATTTTTATAAGTTACAATCCTTTCCAAAAATTATAAACTTACAAAACTTTGTCAAAATTAAAATAATAAGATATAAATATTTCTTTATCTCTTCTCTTCCCCATGGCTCTGTTAAGAATGTGATAGTCTTCCAGAACTTCTTCGGTACACACACACACACACACACACACACACACACACAAATTTGTTTTTCTTTAAACATAGTAGTGTCCTATTCTTTGTGATTTTATTTAACATGCTTGCCCTTTCCTCCAATATAACAGCGCAATGTAGAGATTTTTTCCTCATTTGAATAACTGTGCCTCTAACTCTTCAAGGGCTATTTCATATAATGGATGTGTCATAACTTATTGAATCATTTTCATATTTCTGAATAGGTTGTTTTCAACATTTGCTATTAAACTACTGTAATAAACAACATTCTGTCTTTAAGAACTTTCTTCCCTCCCATCAAAGACCCCCAGCAAGTAAGTCCGGTTTTTGCTAGTTGCATCATGGAGAACCATGAGGGATTTCAGTAGGAAGGTGTTAAAAATTGCAGAATTTGGGTTTTGGTTAAGCCATTATGGGTAAAGTTCCAGGAAGCTGTCTTTTTTGTTTTGCTCTCTCTTCTTCACAGTCACAAAGTGACCTTGTCCAGTGTTGGGATGCTATGAGGTTTGCTTCCTTCCTTCCTCCCTTCTTTCTTTTCTTCTTTTCTTTCTCTATTTTTCTTTCTTCTTTTCTTTTCTTTTTCTTTCTGTGTGTCCAACGAAAGAACACCTCCACCTAGGTGGAGCCAGGTAAGCAACAAGGCCTCTCTATTAAGTGTTAGGCCAATTCCTAGATGTCAGGGGCTGCTTTTCCCTCTCATAATCAGTCCTACAGAAATATTCATACAGTGTCAGGATCAAGGATTATGTGTATTTTTAAATTTTAAACATATTCCCCAAAGGCTGTACCAGTACAGATCCTACCAACAAGGGAGGGGCAGTGATCAAAGAGAGACAGAAGCCATAGTGTGGAATTTCTTCTAATGAGTAATGTTGCTCAGAGCTGGCACATATAGCTAAGATGTTGTCATTTGTTATCTCTGTGAAGGGAAGTAAGTGTGAGGAAATCCAGAAAGAAGTCTTTGCTACCTAGAACCTTGACCAAAGCTTTATACCCCTCTCTTTGGTATTGGATCAGCATGTCACTAAAATGCAAAATAAGGGCAACCCTTCATGATTTTTTCATATTTTTATTTTCTACAAAATGGAAAATATTTTGCTATAAATAATCCTTTAGAAATACATCATCATAATTTGAAGTGGACTCCTTGGTCTACCTTTTTTGTTTTTGTTTTTTCTGAGGAAAGAGATCTGCTGCTTTTACTATCTGGCAGTTGGTAGGTTCTTATCACTTTTAGTTTTTAATTGATGATGTCTTGCTTTATACTTGACAGAGACCAAGGAAGAAGAAAGGTTGTTTCTGGCAGAGAACAGCGAATGGCAAGAAAGAGCATGAGACTGGCACTGCAGAGCAGCACAGAAAGGTATCACAGGCTGATTAAATCATCCATAAATGTAAATTTGGATAATTAATTCCCTAGTACATATTATTGGTAGACAAATATGACATGTTGGCTTGTACTGTATAAGGATACCTGAATTCTCTCAGCATTGGAAGGTCAATCAAAAGGGAAGAAAAGGTACTATTTTATTAAATATGGTTTTGATGGTATCTAGTCTCTTGAAAAACACAATTATCTACAGGGGTAGGGAGATATTAGTTTGAGAGTCATCCTAACCATTGTTTTAACATATAATCAGGGATTATTTTACCTAATTCATAGATGTGCCAACATTTCTTTTTTCAAACAAATTAATAGTCCTCATATCACTGAAGTTACAGCAAAGCAATCACTATACTCAAGGCTTCTGAATGTTTAAAAATTAATTTTTTCCGCTCTTAATTATCACCTGTCTCCTCTTCTTCTTACTTGGTCATTTGTTTAATCTCTCCCCATAATGGTAATAAAGACCTCAAAACTAAGGAGTTGAGGGCCAGCTAGATTTGAAATACATTCCTAACATAATGCCAACTGATTCTCAAGACCTGCCATACTCCAACCTTATCCAACCCATTTCTTTTAGAAAACCTAGATCAGAGATGTCTCTTTCTCCATGTAGCTCCTAAGTGATTAGTTATTTTCATAAACAGTTGGCTATAAAACTCAGAATTTTCATGTCAAAATATTTTTCTTTTAAAAAAAAATTTTAGCTTGAATTAATTTTTACACTTATAGTACATAAAGTTTACCATTTTAAGTGTACTATTTAGTGGCATTAATATCTAACAAGTTAATTTTAGGTAATTATTAGATACCATGTATATTGAATCTTGGCTACTTTTTCATTTGGTGGTTTGAAAATTCCAGTAAGTTAAGATTCATCATCAGTGTTATGGAGGCCTACTAAAAAGAATCTTTTGTCCACAGCTCAAGCTCAGGGGAAATGATCTGTTGACTACTTTAAAAGAAGGTGAGGTGATGGGATTCCCTCTTTTATGAATTGGATAATGGACAGTGATGCCATTCAAATATTCTTATTTAGGGAATCAAGAAGTGGTTCAATAATCTCTAATAAAAATGTTATGCAGTAGGAAGTAGACAATTTCCCAAACAGAAGGCATGACTTGCAGAATATTCCATGCCTCGGTTTCCTCCCACTGCTATAGTTTGTGTAAATTGTCTTTGGAAGAAAAGACCAAAGTCTTGTAGTCTTCTAATTTGAACTTGGTAGGAGTTTTTCAAGTCAAACGTAGATTTTTTTTTTTTTTTTTTTAGGGCCACTACCCACGGCATATAGAGGTTCCCAGGCTAGGGGTCTAATCAGAGCTGCAGCTGCTGACCTACGCCAGAGCCACAGCAAAGCCAGATCTGAGCTGCATCTGTAATCTATACCACAGCTCACGGCAACGCTGGATCCTTAACCCACTGAGCAAGGCCAGGGATTGAACCTGAAACTTCATGGTTCCTATTCAGATTCACTTCTGCTGTGCCATGACGGAAACTCCCCATGTAGAGTTTTTTTTATTTTTTTCATGATAAATAATCTCAAAGACTGATGTCCAAGTTTCTTGGCATAGCGTTTAAGCTATTTCCCATTAATTTCAACACACATCACATGATACTTCCCAAGTTTGGGTGAAAACAGGCATTTATGAAGCTTTAAAACATATACTACTGTATTAACAGAGGCCATAACTACCAATTTTGATTACACTTGTTTTCTAAAACATTACTATCAAGGAGTGCAAAATTAGATCAAACAATGTCAAGAAAAATTTTGTCCTAAAATTTAAAAAAAGTCTTTTAAGAAAATCTAAAAATTTTCTATTCTCCCACACGGACACTCAAAACTTTGACTTTTCTATCAGAATATCAGTTTGCCACTTTAACTTTTACCATGCATGAAAAATTATCAAGAGTTCTCTTGTGGTGAAAAATGTTACATATCTGGCATTGTCACTGCAGCGCCTCAGGTCACTGCTATGGTGCAGGTTCGATCCCTGGTCTGGGGACTTCCACATGCCACAAACATGGCAAAGAAATTATCAAAAATATATTAATGGGCTTATAATAATCATGACTATTTATATTTACATTAAGCAAATTCTTTACCAAGTTTTTTATATATAATCATTTGTCTTATGTCAAATTCATTAACAAGTTGAAAACCATAGAGCTGTTTTTAGAAAAAATGCATTACAGTATGTAATTGCTTTCCATCAATGAAGAACATTTTAAAATAATTTAACTGAAAAAATATCAACCCCCCCCACCAATGCTACAATAATAGCATTACTCCTCAATGTGTTCTAATTAGTGCTGTTTTACTCTGTAGTCAAGACAATTTCTCTGTCCCACACTCTATACTTATCCACACATTTCTCACTTTTTCCTGAACATATTTTCTATTTGAAAAAAAAAAAACAAGGGTGCTGTAGGGTATATTAATTACAGGCGATTGGTGGTTAGAGCAGATATCTGGGGCTAAACCAGTGTTAGGCTTGCAAGGCTGCTCTGAAAACATATCTAAGGACTGGTCAATCTTGCAGGCTTAGGTCACATCATTTCTTTGCATTTCTACATCATTGTCCACTCCTCAGATTGAACTCCTTTGCTTTAAAAAGTAAGTGCTCTCTCACTAACTTGTATGGCCCATAGCCTAATGTATGACACATTTTCACAGCCTACATGCAAAGAAAAACAAAGTTCTTTTTTTTTAATATAATTTTATTTTTCTTAGGGCCACACCCACAGCATATGGAAGGTCCCTGGGCTAGGGCCCAAATCAGAGCTGGAACTGCTGGCCTACACTGGAGGTCATGGCAACACCAGATCTTTAACCCATTGAGTGGGGCCAGGGATCAAATCCACGTCCTCATGGATATTAGTCAGGTTCGTTACCACAATGGGAATTCCAGTTCTCTTTTATTTTTATTTCATTTTTTCTTTTTAGGGCCAGACCTGTGGCATATGGAAGTTCCCAGGCTAGGGGCAGAATCAGAGCTTCAGGTGCCGGCCTGTACCACAGCCACAGTAACAGTGGATCAGAGCCAGATGTGTGAGCTATGCTTCACCTTGTGGCAACTCGGTATCCTTAACCCACTGAGTGAGGCCAGGGATCAAACCTGTATCCTCATGGGGACAACGGTGGGTCCTTAACCTGATGAGCTACAAGACGAACTCCTGAGTAGTTCTGTCTTAAATTTCAGCTTCCCCCAAATGAGTTTGTGATTTAGACTTGTCTTTTCACAGATTAAGAAATTGAAAAAATTAGAGTGCAAAATCACAAACATTAGATCTATGCATTGTGTTCACATGTTCACAATCTCTAAGCACATTTACAGGCTCTGAATGATCCTTAGATCATTTCTGCTTGGGGTGAGACTACAAGGGAGGTAAACCTTTAAGTCAATTTTTATAGTTTAATTTCATCTTCGTGAGGCTTACTTAGGGTTAAAACTAACTATAGTGTTCCTCTCACTGATTGAGGTGCTTGTTCAAACCCTAACAAATAACAGGAAACTCATCCAATACCAGATGCTCTCTTCCTCACCAACTTCTTCCAGAATGTCCATGAGTCTTGGTATCGAGTGGTGTTTAGAGTTAATAAGCAGATAATGTTATTTTAAAAGGGTTAAAAATTGTTAAAATGTGTTCACAATCCTTAGAGCACAATATTTTCTTCTTTATATGTTAAAAAATCAAAAAGAATTGGCTTTACTAAATAAGAGGAAGAAGGCTTTAAGTGGTATGGTCTGACAGTAATTTGTATTAGAGTCTAGAAGAGCACATTTGTAATGTCTTGTGGTAGTACATTTATCTCTTGGTGACAGAAGGAATAATTGCTTTAGAGAGCATATCAGTGACTGTTTAAAAATTTAACTCTTTATTTCCTCACACCTAAGGTTACAAATTTGAAAGGAGAAAAACATTATGATAAATATAAACTAGGTAGAACAGTTAAAATTTTTTCATTACCAGTAAAATATATACATTGCAGATTTTCAAGGAATGGCGAAAATCTAAAAAAGTAATGAAAACACTTTTCATTATAGACAGGTATATATTATTTATTTATGGGTATTACTATCATGTTCTATTCTCATTTCTGCCTGTTTTGGCTCTGGAACCTGGTTTTCAAGTTAAAGATACCTATATAAAGGGAGTTTTGCTCAAAGATGAACTATGTCTGATAAGTTGTCAATTAGGCTTTGCTGCCCTGTGTTCTCCAGTTTGGCCGCTTTAATGGCTTCTTGACTGCTAGTTCCTTTTTATCCATACTTTTGTATGAAGTCTGTTCACCTTCAGGTTCTTGATTTTTTTCCTGAAAAGATCTGTTGATATCTATGTCTCTCCAGGTATCCAGTCAACTCCAGGAGGGCAGGAATGACATTTATTTGACCCTATCAAAAGGCACAATGCTTGGGTACAGGCGGAGAGATACCTCAAGATAGGGGGCATCACATAATTTGTTGTATAAGTGGATTACTTCTGAAAGTGAATTATGCTGAAAAAGCAGGTGTAAACTCTCCCAGTGAAACCAGGATGCATGTTTACTCTTCTTCAAGGCAGCCAGGGGGGAAACAAAGTTAGAATACTACTGGAGTCAAATTTTAAAAAGGGAAATGAGTAGTCCTGAATTTTGGCAGACCAAGATCGAAGCAGTAAAATATCTTTTAAATTATTTTCATTATTATGTATATATATTACCTTATTATAACCCAAAGTTAAACATTAAATAATGACATTTTGTCTCCTCAAAGTGACTCAACCTTCAAAAAGAATGAAGCTTGCATATATTTATATCTATATACTACATATACACAATGAATATATATAATGTGTATATATTATCTGCTTGTATTTTTTCCTTAAGTCTACTGGTTTTAAACAATGTAGGAACATAATTTTGAAAGAGATTGATTTCCTAAAAAGGACCAATCATTGAAGGAGGGGTCAGATTTCCAGACTAAAATTAACCAATATTCAGCTTGTGACCGGCACATAGTAGGCATTCAATAAATATTTGATGAATGCATAAATGAGTGATGAATGCTAGCTAAGATTTTTTTCTCCCACTGTATTGGCAAGCCAGTATTTTCATCTGGTTCATGCTGTTTCTTCAATTTATCAAGGTCACTTTGAATTCTGATCTTTTCTTCTGAAGTGTTAGCAACCCCTTCTAACTTGGTGTCATCTGAAAAATACTACCTGTATGAAATGTGTGACTGAGTTAAGCTAGGAGTGTCATGTTGGATATTTTCTTAAACTGAAACACAGCTGGAAATTATTACACAATCAAAAGCATACTTCATTTCAGTCTTATCAGGCCAGCCTTGTCCACATTTGACTGATTTTTCCTCTTATCATCCATAACCGATCACTCGGCTTCTTCACTAAATTGAAAATAAGATGCACGATGGAGCCTCATGAAAATTAGAGGACAGAAAGGTAATAGGGAATGGGTAAGGACATTATAGAAATACGCTGTAAGCATACATTATAAATTATACTCCAGTGCATACCTGCTATATATGCCTCAATAGGCAAGTCTTGACATATAATGTATAGAAACAATCTACTATAGATGGTCCCATAGGGCAGATGTAAATTCTCTAATACATTCACATGTCCTCTTTCACAAAAACTAGTAGAAAAATATCATATTGCTGAGAGCTTAATTCTCAAGTTCCATAACCAATTCACTATTTTGTTACCAAGAAAGCTTTTATTTAAATTAAGAAAGAGTAATAATCTCTCATTATATTAAATTCAAAATATTTAGTCTTCTAAAATGCACACAGCAAAATTTTTAGTTTCTTTAAAAAAAAAATAAAGATGAATAGTAGGAGATAGGCCCATCATGGCTATATGTGCAATATGAAGGAAATAACCAAGATAATTATTCTAGTAATTTAAAATAAAATTCTCTTTGCCTATTTATTTAATAAATGAGGTAAAAGTTGCCTCATTTGAGTTTATATTTATGGACCCATGTCACCATGGAAACTACTAAAAGCCACTGCTCAAAAGTTAGTGGATTGTATCTACATTTTGATCTCTTTTTTATTCTTAAATTCAAAGAATACTCTTAAACTTTCTTCCTGTTATAGAAGAAAATAAAAAGTACTGTTTACTAACATACCAAATAATTAAAATTTTTAATTTTTATACTATGTGCCTTTTTTTGTTTGAGAAAACTATGAAAATGTAGGTAAAAGATCAATATTTCTGTGGAATAAGTTTCTAAGAGAATTCCTTTTGTTTACCTAACAAAGGAAAAAACATCCTTCTAATGGTAAAGACTCCACTCCTAAAACATGTTTAAAATTCCAGTAGCGTGATGTGTTTTAATAGCTCAGAACTGCAGTGGCAACACTCCCTTTGATCCATAAGTGGCAGTATGTGTTTGTATGAGGAGGTACAGTAAGCAGTGTGAATTCCCAATGTTGATGATGATCTGTATGTCACAGCCTTCATCTCCAACAATGCTATATGCAAATTAGTGATAGCTTCATGCCAGGGTAGAACACCATTCACAGAGTAATTGCCAACATTTTTCCCAGTCATTCTATACATGGAACAAAAATAATAACCATTTAGGGACCTATTTCTATAAATTTGCAGAATAAAAACATTATGTTGTACATATTCTTCACATTATTTTTATCACAATTAGAGATGTTCCTTTTGGATATATCTTTAATATTATATAACATGGAATTTTAATACCCCTTCAATATTTACTCTGCGTTTTTTTAAACATTTAGAGATTTAACATAGTTTAGTGTATGAGAACTATTTGAAATAAAATAAATTCTGTTGCAAATCATTTGAAAATCTTTAAATGCCATGAAAAAATACATCATGATTAGTTGTCTGAGAAATTACTCTCAGATTCTGTGGGAGTACATAGAGCACAAATGTTTAAATGAATTTTTGCTTCACCTAGAAGTGTTTGCTGTTTCTGGGCTTTTCTTTTGATTTCTAAGAGGAATAGTACACATGGAACTAAGCAGGAATAAAGGAAGGGATAATTGTTTCTAATAACAAGAGCTTAAATTGTTAGGGAGGGAAATTTATCACCAGATTTTGAAAGTCTATCAAATGAGAAACAGGTACTAATAGGCGAATTAGAATCCTAGAAAATTTCTATTATAGCATCTGTGGGCTTTCCTCATTCCATTTATTTTCTCTCGTTTTAGAAATGTAGTAGTACATAACCCTCCTTTTCAGCTTCACGTGTGAAACTGAAGCAACTGCTTCCTCCATACGCAAAATGATTTGTAAATGCATTCTGTGAATAAAACACATTAAACTCCATTTGCATATAGTACGTTAACACGTGAAAAATGGTTCACACAGTACATTAGGAAAGGAATAAACAGAAATGACTTTAAAATGCCTGCTATATTTATAACAATTTAAAAGATAACAGAGCAATGAATTTCAGGTGCATTGGACTTAATTCAGTGACAATGTTTTCTTTGGAAGTCCTTATTTATTAATTTTTTTTGAAATACTCCTTTGCCAATTGCATTGCTAAGCTGCCAAGATTTTCAGAGCTGACCAGGAGGTGGAGAGCTCATGCAAATGAGCTCTTCTCTGCTGGCAGCCCGCAATGACTGATTCAAAAGAACACTTTAACCTAGAAGATGAGTCTGTGCTGAGTATCACCAGCCAGAAACCACACCAGTGTTCTGTGTTAGGTGGGAGGTTGCCTTCAAAATAATATTTTACCTTCCAAAATTCAATGGCTCTGTTTCCAATGATGGAAGAATTCATTTCCTTCATTTTAAAGTGGAAATCCCCATACACTTAAAACCTCTCTCTGTTTAAATAAAATTTCTAGGCACTGTTTCTATTTCCCTCAACGTATATAACTCCCATTAACAGGATTATATATGTACATCTTTATTCCCAGGCAGTCTGAATTATATATGGCTGAGTTTCAGTGTTTAATAATATATTGAATCTGAAAAAAAATGTCGAAAAATACACTGTGTGTGTAACCCTCAAAGTTTTATTAGGTTTCCTAGTGTGAACTGGCACACGCTGTAATTTTCAAGAATAGTATAACGGGGTATGTTGAATTGGCAAGACGCAAGTCCCGCAGTATATTATAACATCGTCATTTTACCTCAGATTCTGGTTTCGTATACACTTCCGCCTTTAGTAATTTACATAAACATGCATAGTCTATGAATTATGCATAAACCTTATTTTAAATGCAGAGCTTTCAACTCTCTCAGTGCACTAGTATACACACCCATTTGATTGGCTCTGCCCTGTTTTCATTACTCGCAATTTCTTGGAACACAAAAGAGGTTGAAAAGGCTGACAGGAATGGACAGTATTTTTTTCTTGTGTGTAGGGGAAATATTTGTTTCCTTTTCAAGGCAATTGGTGTTGCAAAGTTTTGCCTGTGATTATTGTTCCTAGCTGTTATTTTTTTTCCAAGGAAGAAGGCATTAAATGTCTGAACCTACAAAACAGCAATCATAATCAGCTCCTTTATTTTTTTTATTTTGAAAGGATGCTGCAGAAATTGTTCTCTCTTTGACTAAATCTGAGCATATGGCTATAATAAAGAAGCAACTGTTAGATTTTTGGGGATACCTCAATCACACTTGAAATAAGTGGGTAATCCTAAATCATTGATGGAATAGTTAGACATCTAGAAAATATAAAAGATTTAGCATTGTAATTTTGTTTATTCACGTAGAATGGAATATCCCGATTAGTGTACACATATAATACATCATCTGCATTTGAGACATTGTGTCATTACTGTTGTCATATCAACTCTATGTGAATAATCTATACAATGATATAAGGAAGGAGATTACAGACATTTTTTGCTAAAATGATAGTATATTAAATAAAAAACCAACAGAGGCATGTAAACAGAATTTTAATATTTTATTTCTCTATTAATCACCTTATAGTTTAATATTTTTAATATTATAGTAAAAAATGTCGTACTTTAAAAATAGTGTGAACTTTCCATTCTCTCCTTTTTGGAATTTACTTCTTATTCTTTCATTCTTTTCTTCATTTTCTCTTTATATACCTCTAGAACTTTGTTCCTTTTTGTCTTCTCTGTTTTTCCCCCCTCTTTGGCATAACTTTCCTTTTACTTCATTATTAACACATTGATAGACATTATTCATCAACATATGCTTGATATTATCTTCTTTTTTATTCTTTCTTTTAGCTGAATCTTCTTAACATCTAATTAAGCTTTTATGAGAATTTCTTTGTCTTGATAAATTCTCTACTAATGCTACAGGAAAATGGATATTTGGTTTAAGTGAAAAAGGAGGAGTTTGTGCTACCAAAATTACTTGCAGGAGTATAACCTTGGAGGATCACACAATTTTGACTTCATTTTGTTGCAGAGAATTACCAAGTTCTTCCTTTGTGGCTTTACATTAGAGAGGGCTACTTGGAGATTAACGACCAAAAGGAGCCTTTGAGGTCATTTATTCATGATTTTATGCATAGCTTTAGTGTAGTGAGCATCCGTTCCACAGTAAGAGAGTTAAATACCAAGCAAAGACATGTGAAGCTGAAAACTTAGGTTTGAATTTAGTGCCTAGAACTCAAAGGGGCCAGAAGCAAACTAAAAGTAGTAGTACACTTTGCCTAAGAGAAGATGAGGCAATTTGCTTCATTGTTCATTCTGAAAAAGAAAACTGCACCTGGCAGATCTTGCTCTGCTGATTTAGAAAAAAAGACACAGAAAAGTTTGAAAAGCATAAGCAGAACTAGTCAACCATATTACCTTGCTTCAGAGTTATTCAAAAGTTTAAAATTAAAACTGCTGTCTGTGTCTGTCTATCTATCTATCTATCTAATCTTTTGTAATCATATTTGGTAGTAAACAACATATTTCTCTTTAAATAATAAAATCTTTGCTTTTTTATATTTTATTTTCTAGTCTTCTCCTTTTTTGGCCATACCCACAGCATGTAGAAGTTCCCAGGCCAGGAATCAAATTTACACCCCACAGTGATCTGAGCCACTGCAGTGACAAGCTGGATGCTTAACCTGCTGTGGCACAAAGGAACTCCTTATATCTGATTTTCTTTGGTTTTACCAAATGACTATGTATGCTTTTATTCCAATTATGTAACAGGAAAAAACACTCAGAAGAAATTTGTAGTCTAATCACAAGCAAAATTTTCATAATATTTGGACTCCCTAGAAATACGTAACTTTGAGTAAAATGCTCATATCCACTCATTCTGCAATAAGCCTAGTGAAAAGGGGATTCTGTAAGTAGGGGAGAGCTTTCCTATCTTGAAGCCCTTGATCTTGCTTCCGGTGGCCAGTTGGCCTACAATAGAACAGGTATATAACTAAAACTCTTGAAGAGAAATCTTTAACTTGGGATTTTATGACAATGACAAAAAAAAGATAAATGAGAATGATCAAATCTATATTATGAAATTAAACTGTCTACAGCCTAAGATATATTAACTAAAGACATCAACTTTTAATTAGGTTTAATACAATTTGTCTTATTATTTTCTCCATTAAAAATAGTAAGCACCCATATCCCACTTAATTATACCTCTTTCCTTTCCTTATTCTCAAACTCATTCCTACTAAATCTGCTCTTCAAACTCTTAGACACATCATTTCTTGATTGCTGTTTCCTTATTATTTAACCTTCTTTTGGTTTTATTTGTTTTTCTCTGCCTGAAACCACATGGCTGGATATTTTCTCCATTGTCTCTCATCAATATCTCAGTTATTTGATGCTCATATTGTTTACTGCACCTGCTTCGCAAAACCATAACTTGAATCAATTCAGTCAGGATTCTACACTTTTACTGGTCTGGAAGTACTGTTAAATGTATCAAACAACTATATGTCAGTCCACATTTAGGCCAGTCCAAATTCATGGTGCCTAAACTCATCTGAGTCTTTAGTGAAGCTCAATAGTCTTAACTTCATGATTTGTTTTCTTACTTTTTTGATATGTTCTCTCTTGGATTCCATAAATTGATACTTCTCTTTTTATCTCTTACATATTAGTATCCAGTAGGATTCCATCCCTTTCCCTCTTTGATTGTTCTTTTCACATGCTTTCTTTGAAAGCTTCCATTAACCTTTATGATTTTAACTTTTGCATCTGTACTGAAGACTGTAATTTCTAAACCTTCCACCTACACCTAACTTTGCAGAGCTTCAGATTCATTTAATCTCAATACAAAGCAAGAATGATTCTGATAAAAAGCAAGTCAGATCATGACACAATTCTGTCAATATCCCCAAAGTGCCCATCTTTATCAAAATTAAAGCCAGAATCATTATTTGCATCTGGGACTTTGCATTCCCTTTTTTCTTTCTACTTTGAATCTTTATGCCAACCCCACTCCTTACTTAGTAGAGTGTTCAACTTACACTTTTCAGTGAGATTTTCTGGACGAGACTATATATTTTATTATTATTATTATTTTTATGGCCACACATGCAGCATATGGAAGTTTCTAGGTTAGGGGTGGAATTGGAGCTGCAGCTGCAGGCCTATGCCACAGCCACAGCAATGCTGATTCTGAGCCACATCTGCAAACTACCCTGCAGCTTGTGGAAATGCCATATACCTAATCCACTGAATGAGGCCAGGGGTCGAACTCACCTCCTCAGGGACACTACGTTGGATTCCTTTTTTTTTTTTTGTCTTTTTGTCTCTTTTAGGACTGCACCCACAGCATATGGAGGTTCTCAGGCTAGGGGTCGAGTCCGAGCTGTAGCCACCAGGCCTAATGCCACAACCACAGCAACACAGGATCCGAACCGTGTCTGCAGCCTACGCCACAGTTCATGGGAATGCCAGATCTTTCACCCACTGAGCAAGGCCAAGGATTGAAGCCACATCCTCATGGATACTCGTCAGGTTCGTTAACCACTGAGCCAGGATGGGAACTCCACTATGTTGGATCTGAACCTGCTGAACCATAATGGGAATTCTTTGACTTCTCCATTTAAAACCATATTCTTTCCATAGAGAAAAGGAAATCCTCTCACACTGTTGGTGGGAATGTAAATTGGGGAAGCCACTATGGAAAATAGTACAGAGGTTCTTTAAAAAACAAAAAATAGAGTGGCCATATGATCCACAATCACTTCTAGGCATATACCCAGATAAAACTATAATTCAAAAAGATACATGTACCCCTATGTTCATAGCCACACTATTTACAATAGCCAAGACATGGAAACAATATAAATGTCCATTGACAGAGGAATGGACAAAGAAGATGTGGTACCTATATATAATGAAATATCACCCAGCCATAAAAAAGAACAAAATAATGCCATTTGCTGCAACCTGGATGGACCTAGCAGTTATCATACTAAGTGAATTAATTCAAAGACAAATACCATATGGTATCACTAATATGAGGACTCTAAAATACAACACAAATCAACATATCTACAAAACGGAAACAGACTTACAGATACAGAGAGCATGCCAAGTGGGTGGAAGGTTGGGGAGGGAAGGAATGAGAGTTTATGATTAGTAGATGCAAACTATTACATATGGAATGGATAAAAACAAGGTCCTACTATATAACACAGGGAACTCTATTCAATATCCTGTGATAAACCATAATAAAAGAGAACATTAAAAATAATATAGATATGTGTATATATATCTATATCTATATATTAAGCCACTCTTTTATATAGCAGAAATAAATACAACATTGTAAAAAAACTATACTTCAATAAAATTGAAAACAAAATAAAGCAAAATAAGCTATACTCCTTCCCGAGCCTGCACACACACACACACGCCTCTCACATTTACTGCTTTGCTTTATTCCCAAGCACGTCTTGTCATCTCTATATTTGACTTTTCATTTTATTGTTTACCTTCTCTCCCACCCAGTCCCACTAGAACATAAGCTCCATGTGAACAGAAATTTTGGTCTGTTTTTTTTTTTGACGTAACTCCCAAGACTATTGTAGTACCTAGGAGATGATTGTTTACAAAATATTTGAAGGAATAGAAAGATCATGGTCTTGGCATTCAGAAAGGTGGGCTCCTAAGAAGGGACAATGGACTTCCTAAACCTCAGAGATACTTTTAAGAAGGTATCTGGATAAAGGAAAGCTTACATGTGCCCCTCTTCTTTGGTAATTGCTGGCATAGGAGAAGGAAAACATGGGAATTCACATTATATGGAAGACTATACATTAGGAAAAATTAGTTATAAGGAGGGAAAATAAAGTTTTTTATTATTTCATTAGCAAAACTTTATTTATTTATTTATTTATTTTGGTCTTTTTGCTATTTCTTTCGGCTGCTCCCAGGGCATATGGAGGTTCCCAGGCTAGGGGTCAAATCAGAGCTGTAGGAGTTCCCGTCGTGGTGCAGTGGTTAACGAATCTGACTAGGAACCATGAGGTTGCGGGTTCGATCCCTGCCCTTGCTCAGTGGGTTGAGGATCCGGCGTTGCCGTGAGCTGTGGTGTAGGTTACAGACACGGCTCGGATCCCGCGTTGCTGTGGCTGTGGCGTAGGCCAGTGGCTACAGCTCCGATTCAACCCCTAGCCTGGGAACCTCCATATGCCACGGGAGCAGCCCAAGAAATGGCAAAAAGACAAAAAAAAAAATAAAAAAATCAGAGCTGTAGCCACTGGCCTACGCCAGAGCCACAGCAATGCGGGATCCGAGCCGCATCTGCAACCTACACCGCAGCTCACGGCAACGCCAGATGGTTAACCCACTGAGGAAGGGCAGGGACCGAACCCGCAACCTCATGGTTCCTAGTCGGATTCGTTAACCACTGAGCCACGATGGGAACTCCAAAATCTTTATTTCTTATCCATGTTTTTGTTTAGAACCACTCTCTGTCTCCAGTCCTGCTATCACCTCTAGCTCTTTTCTTTTTCTCTCTCCCTTCTAGCTCTCATTCACTTCCTCTTTTATTATTTTTTCTCTTTTTTAACCTTCCAGTAATACTTTTACAAATATATTTGTCTCTTCATAAAAACTATTGCTTTTGCCTATGATCCAGTCTTTGCAGGAGGTTGATTTAATTACAGTAATAACTCTACTGGTATAATCAATTCGAAGATAGCCAGAAAACACTCTGGTCATAACTATCCTCAGTGCTATTTGAAACAAACCAATCAGTCAAATAAAATAATAAATGAAGACGTACCAATATAAAGAGAGTTTTACTCTAGCACATTCCCTAATTATCAATGAACTTTTCCTAATCTACAAAGTTGGCTGGAATCTTTTTCAACTCAAAAACAAAGCATATAAATTTGTTCATGTAGCCTTAAATTTGTTCATATAAAATTGTTCCTGTATCCTCATAGCCACAAATATTTTTTTCCTATGCTCTGAATGTGTAATTCTTTCTTGAAATTTGCTGAAGTATTTTGCTCACTAAAATCCTGTGGAAATGAGTGCTGTAGATTTATTAGGCACTCCATAGAAATGTATTTCCTTTGTGTTTTAAATTAGTTGCATTTTAATGTTATTGAACATGCCCTTGTTCTTGTTTCCATTTGTGGTCTTGCATCCAGTGGGAATTTATAGGGCTCAGATTTATTTAAATTATGCTGATGTATTTGATCTTTCAACATACAGTGCATGGCAAAAATGGGTGTCTGTCCATATCCATAAATGAAATATGAGAGAAAAGGCATGCTGATAAATTCTCCACTAAATCAGGTTTAATTAGATATCAGAAAGGGATAAAGCCTGGCAAAGTTTCCACTCTAAGTGTTCCAGAGATCTAAGATTAGAAAAAGAAAATAGATATTCAAACGCATATTGTAAAACATTTTCTTGAATTTTACAGATGACGAGGCAAGAAAATTCCTCTAATTCAGCCAATTCACTTGTTGAGCAGAAACTTCCTCTTCATTAATTCTTCCAATTTCACTTTACAAATAGCTTGGGAAAACCTTTCTACCTACCAAAAAGGTTATTAGGCTTGTAAAATAACATCATGCTTGCTGACATTAGATTCTAAGAACTCCAGATTAGTCCCCAAGGGGTCATACTGTCCTTCCATTCAGTGCCCCTAACCTAGAGCCCATGGCTTCAATCCTTTCAACCTCTACCCCTCACCACCCCCCACTTCCCACCCTCTGACCCTGGGGAGTCTTATGTACATTGCTTACAATTAAATTGACTCTCTCTTGGTGCCTTTTATTGGCTAAATTCAAATCTGGAATTACGGGCAATCAGGGTGCCTTCATGTCAATTACCACTGTTCCCACCCAAACCAAGAGAGGCTGGGGAGAAAGATATTTTGTTCAGATTTTTTGATGTGTATTTTTGGGATTTAAAAAAAAATATTTTTTGAGGGTTTATGCTATTTCACTGCCAATAACATTTAGAATGGCATCAAGAAAAAAATTATTGTTGACCCACATTTGGCATAAACTATGTTTCTGCTTTTGGAATTTAGATGGATTTTGATACATTTTTGAACCATTGTATTTATTTATTTATTTATTTATTTTTGGTCTTTTTGCTATTTCTTGGTCTTGGGCCGCTCCAGCAGCATATGGAGATTCCCAGGCTAGGGGTCCAATTGGAGCTGTAGCCACTGGCCTACACCAGAGCCACAGCAACACGGGATCTGAGCCGCGTCTGCAACCTACACCACAGCTCATGGCGACGCCGGATCCTCAACCCACTGAGCAAGGGCAGGGATCGAACCCGCAACCTCATGGTTCCTAGTCGGATTCGTTAATGACTGCACCACGACGGGAACTCCTGAACCATTGTATTTAAGTCAAGTCTTAGGTTTACTGCTCAGAGGTTGCTTACAAATTGAAGGAAATTCAAGAAAAAAACATAGAAGAAGTGAAAGTCTTTTCTAAAGTAAATAATAACCTCCTGATTTGTATTTTGCACATATTAAATATTATTTTCAGATACTGAGTTAAAGTGAGGTACAGTCTTACAAGTTTCATGGACCCACATACATGTGCACAAAAGTACATTTCCTTGTCACAAAGGCATACATTATTTCCTTTAACTTACTCTCTAAGTCTGCCCACTCTTCATCTGTTTTCTTCCAGAACTCCTGCCAAAGAAAAGAGAAGTTCCAGTAGAATAGCTTAGGCATGGGAAAGACATGGCAAATATGTGGAGGAATAAATATCTCTGTCCCTTCCATTCCATTTGTCCCCCTTGTTCACTCTTCATCCTGGTCTCGTCCTTCCTTATATAGTCTTTTGCCAAAGGATTTAGAACACGACAGACATGAGTAGAGTTAGTTGTAACTGAAGTTGCTAAATTAGGCTTGTGGTTCTCCTCCTTGTCTCTTTTCTTTCTTTTCTTTTCTTTTTTTTTTTTTTTTTTTTTTTTTTTTTGTCTTTCGTCTTTTTGAGGGCCCACCTGCCACATACTGAGGTTCCCAGGCTAGGAGTCTAATTAGAGCTACAGCTTCTAGCCTACACCACAGCTCACAGCAACACCGGATCCTTAACCCACTGAGCAAGGCCAGGGATCGAACCTGCAAGCTCATGGTTCCTAGTTGGATTCATTTCTGCTGCATCACAATGGGAACTCCTCCTTTTTTCTAATTATAAAAACAAACACAGACTAAACTTTGGGGATCAACAAATACGTTAAATGTCCTACTTTATTCAAGAACATAGTAGCAGATACAGTGTACTATGATTGAACACATTTTAATATAAATTAAATGCATGGCATTCAAAATGCTGCCAAAATATGAAGAGAAATGATTGCAACAAAAATGCAATGACTGCATCCTTTAAAGGTTTATGTAGATAGTTCATTTTCCTCATTCTATTATTGCCTGTGCTGGAGAAGTTTGAAAGTCTCTCTGAAACTTCCAGGTTTCTTGTAACTGATTGATTTAGCACACTCTTTCTTAAGCTTCTACACCTAGATTTAAGTTGCCCTCATATCTCCACAATTCTTTTAAACATTCACCAATAATTCTGAGGTTCTGCAATCTCCTATACTTCTAATGCCATAATTTGTCATCCAGTTGATATCCACACTCATCTCCTAAGCCACCATGGCAACTGCTCCTTTCCTTTGTATCAAATATGTAAGTATTCTCAGCACAAAGCAGATTTCCACCTCTGGAGTTATAGTTCTGTGTTAGTTATATTTTTTCAGAATGTCAGACCATGCTTCAAATCCTATTTGGAAATGGAAATTCTCTGCTACCTTATTCTATGCTACTGATTCTATCTCTTTCTGTCCCTTCAGGGACCATTTTCCACCCATCACTATTACTTCCCAACACCCCTTTAAGTCTTTTGCCCACTGATACCATTTTTACATTGCTGTAAGAAGTTAGCAGATATTTGGTCCTGTTCCAACATCCATAAGACATCTGGTCACATCAAAAGGTTCTTGATATTTGGTCCTATCCAAAACCATGTGGCATGGACCAAATGTGCCTGCAGACATTTTGCATAGGACTGAATTTCAAGGATTCTGGACAGGACCAAATGTCCTGCAAGGCTAAAAACATAATCAATATTTTTATCCTAAAAACATTTCCTTCGAGTCTGCCCCCACAAATTAATCTACATTATCATCACCCCTTTCTTGCATATTAATTGAAGGTATCAGCATTTTGGTGCTCCCACTTTTTGCTTCTTTTAAAAAAATAGTTTGAAAATAGTTTTTAAAATGTTCAATTTAATTTTATTTATTCATTTGGCCACAGCCATGGCTTGCGGAAGTTCCTGGGCCAGGGATTGAACTCCAGCCACTGCAGTGACAAAGCCAAATCCTTAACTGCTACATCACTAGGGAACTTCGCTTTCTGCTTATTAACCTGAGGACTCAACACCTAACTGTTCTTTTGGTTTGATCCTTTCAAATGGGAAAATAACATCTCAGTTATTTCCCTTTTTGCTTATTAACCTGAGGACTCAACACCTAACTGTTCTTTTGGTTTGATCCTTTCAAATGGGAAAATAACATCTCAGTTGTTTCCCATTTCTCATCCATTCTCAATTTTAGAATATCAATCATTTCTTCCTGGGAATCGCTCCTCCTTTAAGAATAGCTAACATTAAGAAAGAGCAACAACAACAACAACAACAACAAAGACAAAAAAAAAAAAAATTCCCGTCGTGGCGCAGTGGTTAACGAATCCGACTAGGAACCATGAGGTTGCGGGTTCGGTCCCTGCCCTTGCTCAGTGGGTTAACGATCCGGTGTTGCCATGAGCTGTGGTGTAGGTCGCAGACGCGGCTCGGATCCCGCGTTGCTGTGGCTCTGGCGTAGGCCAGTGGCTACAGCTCCGATTCAACCCCTAGCCTGGGAACCTCCATATGCCGTGGGAGCGGCCCAAGAAATAACAACAACAACAACAAAGACAAAAAAAAAAAAAAAAAAGAATAGCTAACACTATATTTATACATGCATGGAATGCTTTATATATGTTAGACACTGGTCTAAGGATTTTACACATGTGCACTGGGATAATGTTCCATTAACTACCCCCTATTTCACAGATGAAAAAACTGAGACAAAGAGGTTAATCACCTTCCCAAGATCACACAATGGCAGTATTCAACTCAGTCAAGCCTGTTCTTGAGAACACCCTACAACTATTCTGTCTTCATTGTTAAGTTTCTGGGCTATTTTCCACTGACTGCTCTTGTGCTACAGACAGATATTTTAAAGTCTATCTATCTATCTATCTATCTATCTATCTATCTATCTATCTATCTATCTATCATCTATCATCTATTTATCACAATTACAATTATTCATCAATGAATTCTTGTCAGAATTCCAGATAATACAGAAATATATGGAATGAAAAATAAGTAAAAGTCCTCTATTATCTCCCCACCCCAATTCCAATGCCACCCCAACAAGAAAAAATTTGTCGTATGTTCTTAGAGACTGCTTTTCATTCACTTATTTATGAGGATGGGTATATACATTTACTTCTGAGGTTTAAAAAAATCATTTCCTCAAAGGGGATCATACTATATATTTTCCCATGAGGTAGCTTTCTTCACTTAATAAAGTGCTTGTCAACTAGAGAGTTTTTAATTTTAATACATGGAGAACTGCATCATTATATTTACTGACAGCATAACATTCCATAAGATAAAAATGCCCTGACTTTTAGGTTGTCTTTGTTAATATAATAACAAATTAATATAAATAATGATGTAATAAATATTCTTGTACAACTATCTTTCTGGAAAATAAATTCCTGTAGATTGAATTGTCTGATCAAAAAGGTATGATCACTTGTAATATTAATAAGTACTGACAAATTTTCTTGTATAAAGGCTGCACTAATTTAAACTCTATCAACGGAGTATCAGAAATCTCATTTTTTCACAGTTTTTCTATCACTTGATATTATCAGGGATACATTTTGCCCATATGATGGGAAAATTGTTCTATTTTATTTTAGTTTGCAATGTTTTGCTTGCAAATGAGTGTAAATATGTTTCTTGCCTTTCCATATTTTAGTCCATTTAAATAATTATTTCCTTTGTCATTTCTTCATTAATTCATAGGAAGTATTTAAAATGATTATGAATTCTAGTATGTTTATTATATTTATTACAAGTATTTTATTCTATTAATTTTTCTTTTCTCTTCTTTAGAGTTAATAGTCCCACTAGCTCCTTGAATTAAAAGTTTAATTTGTATTTAATACACTTTTTTCTTTTTTTTGCCATTTCTTGGGCCGCTCCCAAGGCATATGGAGGTTCCCAGGCTAAGGGTGTAATTGGAGCTGTAGCCACCGGCCTACGCCAGAGCCACAGCAACGCAGGATCTGAGCTGCATCTGCGACCTACACCACAGCTCAGGGCAACGCCGGATCCTTAACCCACTGAGCAAGACCCACAACCTCATGGTTCCTAGTCAGATTCGTTAACCGAGCCACGACGGGAACTCCCACTTTTTTCTATTAAAGACATTAAATCTTCTGAATTTTCCTTTCAATTCTCTGTTGTCCTTATTTAGCGGATTTGGTGTGTAGCCCCTTCTCATTGTTACTCACTTTTGAATGTTATGTATTTTCAGTTTTAATTGTATCTTTCATGTAGGAGGTATTTAGAAGGCTGTTTAAACTTTTTTACACTAAGATATATAAAGTAATATGTACATAAATTACACATACGTCTGTGTATTAAATGTATATAGATATGTTTCTAACTTATTTATGATTTCATATAATCTTGAGCATTTAAGTAAATGGTAATTTGATTCTTTGTTTTAATAACAATAATCAGAGATTCAGAATTTATGTCTCAGCATATCTACTAATCAAAATTAGTGAAATATTACCCATACAATTAAAAGAGGCTTGGCAGGGAAGGAGGGCAGTAGTGGGCACTCGTGTACCTTGTTATCTGACCCCAGAGCAGATCATTTAAAAATATTTTTCCTCCTTTATTTAAGAAAATGATTTTTAGTAATAACTTTAAATGAAATAAATATATTTCATGCATATTCATGTATTTTTCACAGCTATAAAATCTGCATTTATGAAAAATGTTATACTTCTTCATTTGCACATTGTTTCAACTTTAAACATTTTAAGCCCAAACTCCATGTGGGCAAGGAATGATAGGATTAAGATAACTCAAGTTCTAGTTCTTTGTGTTTACAATCATAGCACTATCATTGATAATTTTGAGTCTACTCTTTGGAGGCAGGAATGTGTGATATCTCAGGGGATAAAGACACAAGATAACTCAAGTTCTAGTTCTTTGTGTTTATAATCATAGCACTATCATTGATGATTTTGAGTCTACTCTTTGGAGGCAGGAATATGTGATATCTCAGGGGATAAAGACACCAACAGTTCTGGAAGCAAGTCAAAGATCTGTGACCTTAGGAAATTACCCTCCAAACAAATGCATGTTGCTGAATACCCATCCATATGAGAGGCAACTATAACTCAGAGTTCTCTGAATTAACTTCTAAGGAGAATATAATATTTGTTAGAGAATAAGTAATACAATAGTGCTAATTCAAAGCTTAGATATAAAAATATGGTCATTAACTACAATTGTTATTTAGAACATACGCAAAATATTTTGGATGGAAGTAAACTTTATTACTAACTTATTTGTTTATTTATTTATTTTTGTCTTTTGAGGGCTATACACATGGCATACAGAGGTTCCCAGGCTATGGATCAAATCAGAGATGCAGCTGCAGGCTTACACCGCAGTCACAGTAACACGGGATCTGAGCTGCCTCTGTGACCTGTACCAGAGCTCACAGCAATGCAGGATCCTTAAACCACTGAGCCAAGCCAAAGATCGAAGCTGCCTCCTCATGGATGCTAGTCAGATTCGTTTCTGGTGAGCCACAAGGAGAACTTCCGATTACTAATGTTTTTTAGAATTGCTGGAACATGGTATTAATAAAAAACAGATCTACTCTTAGTAGGTTTTATTACCATTTTGAAGTCTCTAGAGACACTATACCCCTTATTTCCTACACATTCAGAACTTGACTTACTCCCACCACCAGCTTGCTATGCTACTGAGGGAAAAGGGAAAAACAAACACACAAACAATAAAATAACAATAAAGGACTGAAGATTGATAGTCTTTTCAATATAGGCTCGTATACCAGTCTGCTTTGAAATAAGATAAAAGGGGCAAACATCTGTGTTGCATCCTCTGCAACATTTCAGCACATTTCAGAAAACTTTGACAGCATAACTATTACAGTAAGTACGGTAAGCCATATCTACCTAAACCTTCAAATTAAGCAACCAGTTAATCATAGATATTAATACATAACTGAACTTTAATTATATTAAGGAAATATGCTATCAAGTACTCCTTACAGAAATAAAATTTTCTCCTAGGCTCTTACATTACTGGAGGCTTAATTTTTTTTAAGAGAAAATGTCCATTTCTAATATTTCCCATTGGTGAGGCAGTAATACAGATATCTTGAGAAAACCTGTGCTTTCCTGTCTTAAAAGAGTCTTAAAATGAGGATGAGTAAAATCCACCCAAGTTTATTCTCTGCCTTCAAGACACTTGGAAATTTTTTAAAAAGCAATTAAAGGATAAAAGTCTTCAG
Source organism: Phacochoerus africanus (assembly GCF_016906955.1). Classification (NCBI taxonomy): domain Eukaryota; kingdom Metazoa; phylum Chordata; class Mammalia; order Artiodactyla; family Suidae; genus Phacochoerus; species Phacochoerus africanus. The sequence goes on from NC_062547.1 coordinate 95,175,733, forward strand.
GACAGAATCTCTATGCTGCACCCAAATGTAAAAATAAGAGTTGGTTATTTGTAGTGACTAGAGATTTTGGAGGGGTGAGAATGAGTGGGATTGGACAAGTCAGAGCTAAAGGCTCCTTTGGCTTTGATGACTCACTGGTTTCCATCTTCCACATCCTATAATATCTATTTATTTTGTCTTTCATTGTCACCTTGGGTGGCTGAAGTCCATAATATGAGTTTCTCATGTAACAACTGCGTGATGATTGTCAAGTCTTTATACTTTTCTTCACTCATTATTTCAAATTATGCAATTGCATTATCCAAAGACTCTGTCAGTCTGCAGCCTTCAGTAGGGGAATTGAGCACTTTATATAGTAGAATATGGAAAAATTCTAAGAACTAAGCTGAATGGGTTGCATTGAAGAACTCTTCTGCCAATGCACTATCACTAGCAACTTTACACACCCTGATGAGTTCTTTGAAGTCATCATCCTGTCTTCCTGTGGCAAATTTAGCTGGATGTCTATTGTCAGTTTTTTTCTTTGTATATCAGAAAGACTTACTCTCCAGTATCAGCTTGCTGAAAAAAAGATATTTGCCTGTTTGTCCAGAATGTTATTTTAGATTAATTTTATTTGGTCTGAACTATTTGACACTTTGCAAAATTATTTCCAGTTTGTTTTCTCATTCTTAAATTTTTCTTTCTGTTTAGTGCATCTGCAGATGGCTCTTGATGGCCAATCATATATTAACACACATCTGAAAATAAACACCTCACTGCCAACTTCACCTTGATTCTTGCTCTTTCCTTTCTTCATATGATGATACCTTTGCATCACTAAGCCTGTTGTGACTACTTCACCTGTCACACCAGATACTTCTAGCTGTCCACAGCAGCCACAACTCTGACAGAATCTGTGGCTTAATAGTTGATTAATTTTTATAAATTATGTGTCTATAAGAGGTTCATTTTAAGTTAAGCTCACAATGTATTTTATCAAATCTAAGATGCCACTGATGGCTCAAAGCATTATTTTATCTTCTAAGAAAGAAAATTCATTTTCAATAAAAATTACATGCCATTGATTGTAAAATACATCTGATTTTCAAGATATCAGATATGAAAAAAAATCTTAGATTTATAGCATGGATGGGCCTTTAGAGTATTATGCTAGGTGAAATAAATCAGGCAGAGAAAGACAAATACCATATGATTTCACTCGTATATAGAATATTTTAAAAAACCAACCAAGCAAACAAAGAAATAAAATAAATGAAGAAATGAAACCAAACAAAAACAAACCCATAGATATGGAAGACAGAGTAGTGGTTACCAAAAGGGAAGAGTGGCAGGGGAGCAAAATGAGTAAAAGGGGTCAACTGTATGATGACAGACAGAAACTAAACTTTTGGTAGTGAGCATGCTGCAGTGCATACAGAACTCAAAATATGTTGAACATATGAAATATATAATGTTATAAACAAGTGTTACATCAATTAAAAAAACTTAGACTTGATGAAAAGGTATATATTTGACATGCTTATTTTCTTATTCAAATATCCCAAATGATTCCAATCTTCCTTTGTTAAATTATATTTCATAAATATTTATAAATTGCTAACAAATCAAGTTGATAGCCTTTTAACAAAAAGGTATTCTCACCACCCTATTTCTCTATCCACTTCCTCAGAAAAAACCACACTGAGTTCTTTAATTGGTATATATTTCTAAGTGATATACTTACAGCATATTTTATCAATTTTAGATATTACTAATTGCCTATTATGATAGTTGAGAATTTAGCTTTTATGTGATTTCCACATTATGTCATATCCTAATAAATTTTTTTACATAATTTTTTTTTGTCTTTTTGTTGTTGTTGTTGTTATTGTTGTTGTTATTTCTTGGGCCGCTCCCACGGCATATGGAGGTTCCCAGGCTAGGGTTGAATCGGAGCTGTAGCCACTGGCCTACGCCAGAGCCACAGCAACGCAGGATCCAAGCCGCGTCTGCGACCTACACCACAGCTCACGGCAACACCGGATCGTTAACCCACTGAGCAAGGGCAGGGACCGAACCCGCAACCTCATGGTTCCTAGTCGGATTCGTTGACCACTGCGCCACGACGGGAACTCCTTTTTTACATAATTTTTATTGGCAATAATCAATATTTCATCATTATGAGTATGAAAACATTATTTGTTGTTTCACCAATTTGTTTACTATAAATATGTTTCTTTCCTAGTACAACATTTCTTTTTGGTAGTGGAGGGGACACTAATAATTACTTCATTTTTCTCTTACTTTCTTATTTCTGTCATTTTCTAACCAGTTTTTCCAACAAAACTTTCAAATAGCTATGAGAATTTTTTCAAAAGCGTATAGATGTTAAATAATCTAGCAGTTCTATTTTAAAACTTTTTGTCTTATATACCTCCTTCTTTTATCCCCCTGTTGCTTTGACTTAGTTTCTCTGTAGGGCAGGTGCAGAAATGCCTCTGAATACCTCTCTTCACTATTCTCCTGAGTAGGAATACCTGTTCCCTCTTTAATGGTTTAATCCTTCATTTTTCTTAAGAATATATTGGAGTAATTTAAGAAAGATACACAAAGATTATTTTTTTAAAGAACTATCATGGAAATGTTCACATTATCCTTATACTTTCTTGATAGCTTACCTAGATACATAATTTTAGATTAAAAGTTATTCATCCTCAGAATTTACAAATTCTACCATTCAATATCACTCTATTAAGTCTGATGCCATTTTGATCTCTGGTATTTGTATGTATGTCACATGTTCATTTTCTTTGGAAGAATTTTAGTTCATCTCTTGGTAACCAGTATTCTGAAATTTTATAAGGAAATGCCTTAGGGTGGATGTTGTTGGATCCTTGACAGGCTCATTTGATTTACAGACTCAAGACTTTCAGTTCTGGGAGATTTTCTTCTATTATTTCCTTCATTGCTTCTTTATTTCCCTTTCCCCTAATCTCTCTGGAAAGCTTATTATTTAGATGTTTCTGGATTAAATTTATTTCTTATCTCTTATTTATTTCATTTATTTTTGTATTATGGTTCTATTCTCTCCATATATAAACAGGGAGCATTTTGATTATCTTATTTTTAATAACTCTATTGAGTTTTTTTGCATTTTAATTATCAAAGTTTTAACTTTTGAGTTTTTTGTTCTCTGATTTACTTTCATCAGAGAAATCTAATTTTACTTTCTATATACAATAGCATTTCATATATATCTGGACAATGTAGTAGGTATTCAATGCTTTCTTAATGTAGACGTAGTATAGTGTAACTCTGTTTTTTAGATCAACTTTCTTGAATTGTAATCTAAAAAAAATCACAAAATTAACAATTTTAAAGCATAAAATCTAGTAACTGGTAGTATATTCACAGAGTTGTACAACCAACATCAATATCACATGTGAGAACATTCTTATCACCTAAAAGGAACTCCATACTCATCAGCAAAAAAACTCTTGCTTCTAGCCCTGAAAACCACTAATCTATTTTTTGTGTGTACAAAAGTGCTTATTCTGGATATTTTAGTTTATAGAGTCATACAGTGTGTGGCCTCTTGTGACTTACTTCTTTCACAAAACATTTTCGGAGTTCTCCTTCATTAAAGTATGTGTCAGTATTTTATTCACTTCTATGGCTGAATGTCCATTGTATGAATATATGACATTTTGTTTCTCCATTCACCAGTTGATGGATATTTGGGTTGTTTTCACCTTTTTGGCTGTTATGAGTAATGCTGCTGTAAACATACATGTACATGTTTTGGGTGTATATATTTTCAAGTGTATAGTGGGATATACTTATGAGTAGAATTTGAGTCACAAGTTTGACATATATAGAAACTGTACAAATTGTTTTTCCAACATGGTTGCACCATTTCATAGTCCCATAAGTACACCGTTTTTATATTGGGTTGTTTGTATTTTAATGATTGAGTTGTAAGAGTTCTTTAAATATTCTAGAAACTAGACTCTTATCAGATATATGGTTATTAGTATTTTCTCCCATTCTGTAAGCTGTCCACTTTCTTGGTAGTGACTTTGAAGTACAAATTTTTTTAGTGTTGATGAAGTCCAGTTTTTCTTTGGTTACTTGTGCTTTACATGCCGTGTCTAAGAAACCATTTTTTTAAATTCAAGATTACTGAGCTATACATCCATGTGTTTCAAGAATTTGTCTAAGTGTTTTATCTATTAGATTCATTTTGGGTTGACTTTTTACATGGTATGAAGTAGGGGTCCAAATTTATTCTTTTGCATATATACGCAGTTTTCTCAGAAAATTATTGAAATTATTTTTTCCCCATGTTGAATTGTCTTAGCATCATTGTCTAAAATAAATTGACCATAAATAGATATTTTATTTCTGGAATCCTAGTTTTATTCCATTGATCTACATATCTATCATAAGGCTAGTATGATACAGTATTATGCTAGTTTAAGTGTGTTTTAAAATTGGCAAATTAGAGACCTCCAAATTTGTTCTTCCTTTTAAAGATTGCTTTGGCTATTCTGGGCCCCTTGAATTTCCATATGAATTTTAGGACCAGTTTGTCAATTTATACCAAAAAAGCTAGATGGGATTTTGATGGAAATTGCACTGAATCTCTAGATCAATTTCGAGATTTTTGCCATTTTAACAATACTAAGTTGTCAAAACCATGAACATGAAATGTCTTTCAATTTTTTAAGTCTTCATTAATTTCTCTTCACAATATTTTTTAGTTTTCAGTATGCAAGTTTTGAACTTCTTTTCTTAAATTTATTTCTAAGTATTTTTATCCTTTTTGATGCTACTGTAAAAAGAATTATTTTCTCAATTTTATGTTTGGATTATTCATTGAAAGTGTGTAGACTAAGTAACACAGTGACAAGTATTTTTTTTGCAAATATTACTTTCTAAATGTCTGACTTAAGACAGATAACTAGAACAGCAATTAGTAGGTCAATGGGGATGCATCTTCTCCAGGAGTAGTTCCTGAAATTGAATGTATGCTGGCCAACATAAAGAAGGTGATCTCAGAGTTTCTTTGAATTTTTTATCTTAAGTGAAATTAAACTCCTCACATATTTATTTTAGTTTTTAGAAATTGTTTTCTTTGCTAAGTTATCTATAGTAATCGTATTGCTTTCAAATTGTCTATGTTAATTGGTTTTAACTTTGTAATAGCTTTTTAATTGATCTTTCTACCCTACCACCTACCAGGCTATTCTAAATTCAGCAGTTAAAGATCCTGATAAAAAGTAGCTTGGTCTAGGTCACTATTTAGCTTAAAACCCTCCACTGCTTTGTCATTTCATTCAGAGCAAAACTCTTACTATGGCCTATATGATCTCATGTCTTACGTTCTCTGATCTCTTTCCAACTACTTGCTTTTATGCATCTTTTCCTCATTCATTTCCTTCCAACTGTGCTGGTTTTCTTTGCATTCCTTCAAACATCTCAGAGCTCCTGATTGCCTGCATTGCTCCTGCCCAGATATCATGACTGCCTGCTTACTTACATTAGGTCTTGGCTTGAATGTCACCCTCTCAGTGAGATCTTCCTTAAAATCTCAATTTAAAAAAGAAAGTCTATTCAGCAAGCATTGCTGGGAAACCTGGACAGCTGCATGCAAAGCAATGCAACCTCACACCATGCACAAAAATACACTCCAACTGGCTGAAAGACTTAAATATATGACAGGACACCATCAAACTCCTAGAAGAAAACATAGGCAAAACACTCTCTGACATCAACATCATGAATATTTTCTCAGGTCAGTCTCCCAAAGCAATAGAAATTAGAGCAAAAATAAACCCATGGCACCTCATCAAACTGAAAAGCTTTTGCACAGCAAAGGAAACCCAAAAGAAAACAAAAAGACAACTTACAGAATGGGAGAAAACAGTTTCAAATGATGCAACCGACAAGGGCTTAATCTCTAGAATATATAAATAACTTATACAACCCAACAGCAAAAAAGCCAATAACCCAATGGAAAAATGGGCAAAAGACCTGAATAGACATTTCTCCAAAGAAGATATACAGATGGCCAACAAACACATGAAAAAATGCTCAACATCGCTGGTTATAAGAGAAATGCAAATCAAAACTACCATGAGATATCACCTCACACCAGTCAGAATGGCCATCATTAATAAATCCACAAATAACCAGTGCTGGAGGGGCTGTGGAGAAAAAGGAACCCTCCTGCACTGTTGGTGGGAATGTAAACTGGTACAGCCACTATGGAGAACTGTTTGGAGATACCTTAGAAATCTATACATAGACCTTCCATGTGACCCCACAATCCCACTCTTGGGCATCTATCCAGACAAAACTCTACTTAAAAGAGACACATGCACCCGCATGTTCATTGCAGCACTATTCACAATAGCCAGGACATGGAAACAACCCAAATGTCCATCGACAGATGATTGGATTCGGAAGAGGTGGTATATATACACAATGGAATACTCCTCAGCCATAAAAAAGAATGACATAATGCCATTTGCAGCAACATGGATGGAACTAGAGAATCTCATACTGAGTGAAATGAGCCAGAAAGACAAAGACAAGTACCATATGATATCACTTATAACTGGAATCTAATATCCAGCACAAATGAACATCTCCTCAGAAAAGAAAATCATGGACTTGGAGAAGAGACTTGTGGCTGCCTGATGGGAGGGGGAGGGAGTGGGAGGGATCGGGAGCTTGGGCTTATCAGACACAACTTAGAATAGATTTACAAGGAGACCCTGCTGAATAGCATTGAGAACTTTGTCTAGATACTCATGTTGCAACAGAAGAAAGGGTGGGGGAAAAAATGTAATTGTAATGTATACATGTAAGGATAACCTGACCCCCTTGCTGTACAGTGGGAAAATAAAAAAAATATATATATAAAAAAATAAAAAAAATAATAAAATCATAAGCATTCTTGATTTTAATTGAAACTGTATTAAACCTATAAAATAATTCTCAAAAATGTAATTTTAAAAACAATACTCAGTCTTCCTATCTGTGGAAAAGGTATGCCTTTTCATTTATTCAAATATCTAAGATTATTTGTCAGGTTTCCTTCATATATAGGCTACTCATCTTTTTAAGTTTATTCTCACATATTTATTTCTTTTGGAAGGTGTTGTTTTTGGTAAGCTTCACTCTTTTATTTTCTTTCGTGTTTTTTTGTGTTATATGAGGAAATTATTTGTATAGATTTCTCTTAGTTTTAAATACAATTGATTCTAATTTTTAAGTTACTTTCTTATTTTCTGATATACATTCAGATGATATGCAAATAATGTATTGCTTCATCCTTTCCACTACGCTATTTCTTATATTTGTTTTATACCATCCTGTATTGTGTAAGAACTTCTGAAGTAATATTGAAAATAATCTGAGGTGGAGTGGGGTTTAACCTCTTATTAAAAAGCAGAAAGACATGAAATTTTACTATTGCTAGAAATTGTCAGATAAATGTAATATACAGACTCTTTAAAACCACTGAAGAGCTAAAGCATAAAGAAATACCAAAAGAACCATCTTAGGATCAAGGGATGGAGGATGCATTTATACTTGGGACCAGCTGCTAAGATTAGAGTTGAATAGGCAGAGAAGTGAAATTGCAATGAAAGGGCAGTCTTTGCCAGGGTGAAGTGAAATCATCAGAATCTTAACAAAACTATTGGCTGGCATGCTGGCTTTTAGTCCCACATGCCAATATAATCCTCTCTGGTCAAAATTTTCAAATGATTATTTTCCTAAGAAAGCAGTGGCTTGTGGGCAAAATGGGAAAGCAAAAAGAGATCTTTTGATCTCATAGTTGTAGTTTCATAGTCTCATGATATTAAAGTCTCCAGATTTTAGACGTCAATCTCATTGTTCCATGGTCTCAAATACTAAGCATCAGAACAAACAGAATAATGGAATCAATTCTTTCCCTTCCACCAGCATCTCACTCTTGATACCAAGAGAAGGAATTACCACAATTTTACTTTCTTCACAAATGGTAGTGGCTGATCACATTGATAAAGCCTTGTGGACCAGAACTTGACTGTGCTTGAGGCCTGTTTTAAAATTAACTGGCTTGCTTTTATGAGGGAATTCACAAGGCTTAAATTAGATCCCAAAGAATAAAGTAAATAAAGCATGATGTGCTCAGCAGTAAAACTAACCTATAGCCAGGGCTCAAAATGCAGTTTTTATTTTAACATTTGTTTTAAATTCAATTTCCCAATAAAATATATATTCACCAATGTTTTAGAGCTGGTTATCTGGACAGAGATCCTAAGATAGAATTCTTGTTTGTGATTTATTATAAGAACTGCTTTCAGGAACAGTACAGTGAGAGAAGGCAGACAGTATGGACTAGAGTCTAGCTTTAGTTTGATTTCATGGAATCCTTGAAGCATAAACTATATTGAGTTCATCCCATCCTGAGGCAAGGAGGTAGCCTTCTGGTCTCTATGTCAGCTTTCCATAATAGATAGATTTTTCAATTTGGTGATAATCAAGAATAATATTGGTTCTAGTACTTTAATAGTTTTGATTTTATTTTTTAAAATTTTCCTTTTATATTTAAACATGTGACCCAATTGGTAGTTATTCCATGTGGGGTATGGAATTTCCCCAACATTATGTCTAAAACTGTTTATTGAGGTATAAATCTTTTCAAAACAGATTTGTAATGTAACTTTATCATATACTAACTTCTCAAGACAAGAATGCCCACTCTTGCAACTTTCATGCAACACAGTATTGGAAGACTTAGAACAATTAAGTAAAAAAAATAAATAAGTAAAAGTCATCCAAATTGGAAAGGAAGAAGTAAAACTCATTGTTTGCAGATGACATGATGTTAGAATATACAAAACTCTATAAATACTCCACCAAAAAACTGTTAGAAAAATGAAGGAATTCAGTAAAATTTCAGAATATGAAATCAATGTATAGAATACTGTTGCATTTCTATATACTCATAATAAACTCTCAGAGAGAGAAATTAAGAAAACAATCCCATTTACAATTATGTTCAAAAGAATAAAATATTTTCCTATATATAAATTTAACCTAGGGAGGAGGTGAAACCATAGGACAACGATGAAAGAAATTGAAGACACAAAAAAAAATCCAGAAAGACATTCCTTTCTCATGGATTGAGTTAATTAATATTGTTAAAGTGTCCATATTACTCAAATCAGTCTACAGATTCAAAGTAATCCCTATCAAAATTCCAATGAAATTTTTCACAGAAATAGAACAAACAATCTTAAAATTTGTATGGAATCACAGAAACCCCAAGTGAGAAAAAGGAGCAAAGCTGAAGACATCATATTCCCTGATTTCAAATAGTATTATAAAGCTATAGTAATCCAAAATGTATGGTATTGGCATAAAAACAGACATATAGATCAATGGAAGAGAGTAGAGAGCTCAGAAATAAAACCATACTTTCATGGTCAATAAATTTATGACAAAAGAGCAAAGGATATACAATGAGGAAAGAATGGTCTCTTCAATATATGATATCGGGAAAACTGAACAGTCACATGCAAAATCATAAAAATAAACCATTATCTTACATGATACACAAAAATTAACTCAAAATGGATTAAAGACTTGAAATTAAACCATAAAACTCCCAGAAGAAAATAGATGATGAGCTCCTTTGCATAGGTGTTGGTAATTTTTTGGCCGCAAAAAAATTTGACACCAAAAGGAAGGGCAACAAAAGCAAAAAACAAACAAACAAAAAACAAGTGCACTATATCAAACTAAAAGTTTTTGTACTGCAAAGGAATCCATCAACTAAATGAAAAGGCAAACTACTGAATGGGAGAAAATATTTTCAAATCAGATAGCTGATGGGGGTTAATATCCAAAATTGTATAAAGAACACATATAACTCAATAGCAAAAAAAAAAAAAATCAAATAATCAGTTTTAAAAATGGGCAGAGGACCTGAATAGAAATCTTTCCAAAGAAGATATACAGATGGCCAACAGAAAAGATATTAAAAATCATCATAAGGGAAATTCAAATAAAAACTACAACAAGCTATCACCTCACACCTGTTAAAATGGCTATAATGCAAAAGACAAGAACTAAGTGTTGGCAAGGATGTGGAGAAAGGGAACACTTGCATATTGTTTATGGGACTATAAATTGGTACAGTCACCATGGAAAACTGTATGCAGTTTCCTAAAAAATTAAAAATAGAACTATCATATGAGGCAGCAATTTTACTTCTAGATATTTATCTGAAAAAAATGAAAACACTAACTCAAAAAGATATATTCACCCCCTCATGTTTATTGAAGACTTATTCTCAATAGCCAAGATATGCAAACAACCTAAGTGTCCATCACCAGATGAATGGATAAAGATGATATGGTATAAATATATAATGAAATATTATTCAGTCAGCAAAAGAATAAAATCTTGCCACTTGATACAACATGGTCAGACTTTGAGAGGTTTAAGTGAAACAACAACAAAACAAACCATGGTCATAGATACAGGTAATAGACTGGTGGTTACCAGAGGTGAGGGAGGTATAGTGGAGGAAATGGGTGAAGGGGATCAAAAGATACAAACTTCTAGTTATAAAATAAATAAGTCATGAGAATGAAATGAACTTCATGACAATTATATTTAATATAATATTGTATATTTGAGAGATGCTAAGAGATAAATCTTAATTGTCCTTTTCACAAGAAAAAAAACATTCTATAACTATATATGGTAATGGATGTTACCTAGACTTACTGTGATGATTATTTCACAATATACAAATATTGAATTATATTGTAACTTTGAAACTAATATAATGTTGATATCAATTATACCTCAAAAAATTCTCTGCATGGTGATTATAGCTAATGTATATAGACTGTATCACATACTTGAAAGCTTCAAAAGAGTAGATCTTAAATGTTCTCACCACAAAAAGTTAAAAATTTATTATGTATCTATCCATTTCCCTGAAATCTCTTGTAAGAGTGTAAATAATTCTATTATATACCCCAAGATAGAATTATAATATGTACAAACACTCTACAATTTCAGATTTTTACACTAATTTATTTTCCTTTTATAAATACATTGACAAGTTTCTACAAAGAAATCTGCTATTATCCTAGTTGCTATTCTTGCCTTGATGCAGACTTCTATAGGTATTTTCCATCAAGCATCATGTGCTAAGATGAAGCTTTTGTTTTGTGTGCTAAGATGAAGCTTTTGTTTTGTGAAGAGCCACATTTGTAGCTGGCCCAGAACTTTGAGAAACTGAAAGAAATGATTTGGCTGTAACTTGAGGAGCAGGCACTCTCTACTATCCACAGTAACAAAATGAGGCACCAGATCAGAGAAAACTTGGGTGGGTTCCAAACAAAGCTTAAAGTGCCCTGACCTTCAGACAATAAATCATGGCTGTTCCTTCACTTTTGCCCTCTATATTTCATGCCAGTATCTGTTGTAACCACTCTGACTGGGAATATTCAGGAAATTGAATGCTGGCAAATGCAGTTTAACTTAGCCAAGTTTACACATTACAAAGCCAACTAACATGATGAAGCACCCAGGTCATGCATAAATGAAACATACAACCCTCTCCTCTCAAAAAAGGATACAACATTACACTATCCATCTTTGGGTAATATTCATTTTTTTCCTAGCTAAATCCATGCTCCCTTTGATACGTTTTAACTTAAAAATGGAGGTATAAATTTAACTACTATTAATATTTCTTATGTTAGAAGGTAGGATTTGAGGAGGGAAGAAAAACTGTGTAATATATTCATATCATAACAGGGGAGGAATCTTCATAACCATTATAATCTTCACTCTTACAACTGGTTACCTCACTGTAGTTATTTATAACACCATTCACTCACTACCTAGTCCATGTTCTCTTGACCCTCAACAAGCATCTCAGCTGGTTACAGTTTTTTACATGGTGAGGTGATCAAAATTCTATTCCCTAATTGGCTTGGTCATTGGAAGTCCTTTCTATTGGTTTGTTTTAGTTTTTCACTTACTTTAATTACAGATCATGAGAGTATTAAGAAGTACTCTAGGGGGATCTCCTATATTTCAGACAAACTCCTTCTTATCCTCACTGTGTAGTAACAACCCAATTTCCCCCTGGTCATCAAGATAGATAAATCACCCAGTACTGTAATCCTCTACTTTACCTGTTGACTTATTAGCACAGAAGCTTAAAGTGGCCATGTTGCATTCTCAACATCTAGCTTAATGGAACTATTGCTGTATCCCCTGGTAGAAGACTTCCTCCTTTGAACACAAATATTTCTAGACCAGCAGAACCCAAATTTGTGGAGATGAGAAAAAGAAATTTTGCCAATTTATCACTAAAAGGTAAGTGATAGAAAGTAATCCTACTTCCTTCTTCTGGTGCCCAGTCCCATGAATCCTGCTCCTGGAGTAAAAGCACCACATACTAGTCATGGATTGAGAGTATATACTGTATCCTTGAGGATATTTCTGCAGCTCTACAAGGTACCAACCACCCACCTGGCTCTCAATGGCCTTTAAAAGGCCATTTCATTGTTCTGCCAAGTAAGCTGCTTTAGGGGAGTGATAAAACCAATACCATAAGCATGGGTAAACTGTTGCACTTTATTTGTTGTAAAAGGAGTTCCTTGGTCAGAGATGAGGCTGTGAAAAATTCTATGATGGTGGATGAGGAATTCTTAAAGTTTACAGATGGTAGTTTTGGCAAAAGTCTTTCAGGAAGAGAAGGCAAATGCATTGTCATTGTGTCTATTTCAGTAAGAACCAAGCGCTGCTCCTTTTACAGTGGAAGCAATCCAGTTTAATCAACCTGCTATGAAGTAACTGGCTATTTTTTTGTTTTTTGTTTTTTGTTTTTTTCAGAATGGAGTCATATCAGGGGCTCAGCATCAGTCTGTGCTTTTGGAAGATTGGGTACTCAGCAGGTGGCTATAGCCAGATGGATCTTAGTGGTTGGAAGGAATGCTCTTCCACATGTATAACTTCTTTTCCTACCTGTTGCCAGGACTGCTTTCTTCTTGAGCCCATTGAGAAATGACATGGCTAATCTTCCACCTGATTATTAAAATTTTCCTCTGATGAGGTCATAGTTTGATGAACACTCACATGGGATACAAACATCTTTACACCAGGTAACCAATCAGAGAGATTTTTCCCATAGTTTTCCTACCCTCTCTATCTGCTTAAACTGTTCATTACTGCTCCTTTATGAGTATAAATCCATTGGCTATCTCCATTTCTAGGAAAAATAAACCCCTAGGTACCCAGCTTAAAATAAGCCTCCTGAAATGACCTCCCTTTATCAGTGTCCATCAGAGAAACCCTGGCCTGGGGTTACAAGGCTGCATCTGTGCATTTTCAATGGATGCCCTCTTATTATGCAGAACCATAGGCATGATGAAAGTGCATTTTTTCTTCCTCTATTTGAACATCTTTTTATATTTTTATTAACAATTCAAGTTTATCTTCTTTAATTGGCCATGCATATTCATTGTTCACTTTTCTACTGGTGATGGAATAGTGATCCTCATGCTCATCTTGATCTTCCTTTTTCTTGCTATTTTTTTTTAAAACATTGATACTCTGGTTGTCAGAATTTTTATAAATGAAAGATAAGGGTTTTTTTGCATTTAAGTGAGTTTTCTTCTTCAGCAGTCATTAAATGGGGGGAGGTTGGGTGGGTGGAAGGAGGGTTAAGTGCTTGTTCTAAGTTGACAGGTGCCAATTCCTGTGAATGTGTGTGGAGCAGGCAGGCTGTGGTCTTCCTAACTGCAGAAGTAAACGTCTCTATTCTGGGTGTTGAATAGCTTTAGAATATTTCACATCCAAGTTGGTCTTTCTTTTTTCTTTAGTGTGTCATTGGAGGTCTTAGCTATTTTTTATTTTTGCTATCTCCAACACTTGTTGTGTGTCTCTCCTCATAAAGACCACCTACTGTCTTGAGAGAACATCTTTTAGGTTTTATCCTCTGCCTAAGCTCCACCCTTGCTGCCAGTTGTTATCATACCCTGTATATATGGAAGGCAGAAAGGGGAAAGGGGGTCTACTGACTCAGCTATGCGGAAAGGAGCTCTTTAATTAATTATGCTGTGATTACTCCTGCTGTGTGCACATGCTGACTTTAATCAGGGAGTTTCCTGTCACTCTCATTAGAGGGACCCACCTTAACCCTGGACAAATATCTCATATCTTAAGCTTGATATAATAGTTTATAAGGATCAAGAGAGTTATGTTTGAAAAAAGATAGTATTAAAACAAACCCCATAGATAAATTATTCTGGACCAATTATATTTCTACATGGTTAGAGAGAATAGAAATATAATAACCATCTTTGCCTCTTACTTCTGGTATACTTTTAAACAAATTATATAACCTTTATGTGCCTCAGGTTTGCTTTTTATAATACAGTGTTGCAAAATTAAATTAGTTGACAATATATAAAAATTAATTAGTAATCATGTGAGCAGAAATGTGCTCTAAATTATTATTATCTATTGTTCTTTTTATCTCATAGTTTTAGGTTATACAAATATCTTTGGATTTGTCACTGTTTATACAGAAGCAACACTGAAATTTTTTAAAAATATCTTTTATTTTGAAACAACCTCAAACTTATAGAAAAGTGTCAAATACAATAAAAATAACTTTTTTCCTGAATTATTTGAGAATTATTTGCACCCTGAGCCTCCAAATACTTTAGTGTACATTTTCTACAAACAAGTACATTCTCCAACATAATCACAGTATAACCATCAATATTAAGACATTAGCACTGACACTTATAATCCTCAGAGTCCAATCAAGTTTCATGTGCTGCATTTAGCTGTTTTGTCTCCTTTGATCTGACCCATTTTTTTCACTCTTTCCCTTGCTTTCGTGACCTTGAGGCTTTGAAGATTATAGAAGCATTATCTTGCAGAATGTCACCAAGTTTGGTTTTGCCTGCTGTTTCCTCATGATTAGATTCAGGTTATACATCTTTGGCAAAGTATCACAAAAAAGATGTTGTCTCATCATTACTTCCTATAATGTGGTGCACAAATTTTAAGTTATCTTGTTACTGCTGATGATCCTTTTGATCCCTGAAGATGATATTTACTAAGATCTTCATTTTCAATTTACTTTTTTAAACCTTGTAATTAATAATTATTTGGGGAATGTGCCTTTTGAAGCTTTGTAAATTTTTTTCAAAAGTTTCCAATTTATTCATTCATTAAAATGGACTATAGTTTCCTATTCTTATTCGTTAAGCTGTGATCCATTAGTATCATTTTTATTTGGTGCTATACTGCCCAAAATTTGGCACTGGACACTTCTTGAACTTGCTCCTGTGTCTTTTTTGACATAACCCCATTACTCTGAATACTTTGTTGCTTTCCAGCACAACAGAATGTTTCAGACACATATGTATACTTTTCCTGTCCCAGCCCTGGTTCCTTTAAGTGGACAATGATGTTTAAAACCAAGATCTGATGTTGCCTGCACTTGTTTGTTTGGGAATTTTTCACTGGTGCTAGGCCTTTTGGAAAGAAGTTAAGTGAGCTAAGGAATATATGTATATATTATATGCATACACACATGTGTGTCTACATTTATTTTTATCTCTATTCTTGAATTTGAAAACCAATAGTTCACTGACATCTCTGAGTCCAGATCAATAACGTAGGGTTCATATAGTTTTATCTCTTTTCATACTTGGATTACTTTTTCTGACTATAATAAATTATATGTATTTATTTTATCATCTCCCTTGTATAGACCCATGTCCTATGCATGTGCCCACATCATCCCACTGGCTCTGACATCCTGCTTAGATGCCCACCTTACCCAACTCTTGTTTCAATTCCCTGAGCTGCTCTGCACCCTGTATAGGAGGCCTCCTCTCTCAACCTGGTCCATGAAACTCACCTGGATCAGTTTCCTATCTCATGCAGATTCTCTCTGCATCTAATTTGGGCTTTGAATCTCCACATTGGGCCTCTACTTCCCACTCCTATCATATGTAGATCACCCACAAGCTCAAGTAGTGAATTGTCCTGGGAGGGTTAGGACAAGAGAAGGGGAAGCTCCTGAGAGGGGTTTGGCCAGAAGAAATAGATGTGGGAGCTGTAGGGAATAGAATGATTATGAATGAAATCATTCACCTCTTGTAGCTTGTGGTCACATATCTACCCTTTTGTGGTCACTGACACACTAGTTCTCACCACAGGGCCTGTAGCAGGTTGGAAACATCCATGAACCCACAAAGTCTGGGATCTAGATTTATTTCTTTCTTCTTTATGCTATTCAGCAATTTCCCTTTTTTTATTTTGAACTTTATCATGCACTTAAAATTTCTGGCTATAATGTGTCCAGCCTACCAGTGAGTTTGTAATGAGAATATTTTTATTGGTATCAGTTCAGCCCACCATGTTGCCAAACATCCTTTTGATACAATTTTAAACATTTTTCTGTCAGATTTATGTGATCACTTATTGAAAAATATCTATCAAAGAACAGAAATAGAAGATGACAGATGGCTCTATTTAGTATTTATCAAAAATGTTTCTAGCAGTTACTAAATTTAGGACAGTTATCATAAAAGTAATATAGCTTGAACTGTTATCTCCTAAGTGGAACAACCCAGTATACTATATTAATGATACACTTCTCATTACAGTTTACAAATCTGTAAAGGATAACACTGTGAAACATTAAAATAACAGAAGGGTCCCCACCTCCATGTCCAGGTTCTTATCTAGGGAAAGTTGTCATGGGCAAGAGGAACCAAAGAGCAGATAGAAGTACTGCATTCTTGTCACATTACTTTAAATTACCTGTGGTATACGTTTTATGGAGAAAGAGATGCATTTATATATTGTAACATCTGCTTGCCCCTCCTGACAGAATGAAGATGACTCACTGTAGGCCTGGATTTTTGAAAGGTAATGGCTTCTGGAAGTGGTGACTGAGTCAGAAGTGAGAGTCCATTTTCTGCCCAAGGAAGGCCAGCCTGCACCCAGTAAGCCATGTGGTGGCCAAGTCAGACCTTTTAGACCCTCTAGGCTCCATTCACCTGAATGTGGTATCCTGTCTGCACTAAGAAGGTCTGCAGATGTCCTTCCTGAAGCTATGTCATGAGGATCAAATAAATTCCTTTTTTAATGGTCCAGACTA
The DNA here is from genome assembly GCF_016906955.1 of Phacochoerus africanus. NCBI lineage: Eukaryota > Metazoa > Chordata > Mammalia > Artiodactyla > Suidae > Phacochoerus > Phacochoerus africanus. The sequence continues at coordinate 95,192,933 of NC_062547.1, forward strand.
TTTAGGGACTTGCCTTCAGATCCTTCTCAGATCAGAGGAGTGGAGGCCAACACCCAGGGACATTTGTTTAGATTGCTACCACACAAGGAGCCTCAGCTAAGGGTATCCTGGACATCTAGTAGGTATCTTTATTAGTTAGAAACTCTTTGCACTTGTCTTTGTTCTCTCCACACATAAGCTATTTATATTTTAGTTATGACAATCTTACAGCAGATGGCAGTACAGAGTATTACACCAATTAATTCAGCATACTATGATAATTTTATGACAAATGAAAATAAAGTATCTTTTTCTAGTAGGAAAGATATCTGCATGTTTCTTCTGGAGGAACATAGTAAATGAGAGAACCTTTTTGATATAACAATATCAAAATAAGGATAACAATATTCATAAGGAGTTTCTGGTCCTTTCCCCACTGATATTCTGATTGGTACCTTAAGATAAAATAAAATAGGATGTGATTAAGATGGCAGAATAGAAGGACTTGAGCTCAACTTCTCTCCTAAAAAAAAAAAACAAAATTTACAACTAAATGCTGAGCAATCTTCAAACAAATGGACCAGAAACTTTCAAAAAGATATCCTATTCCAGAAGACAAAGAGGAGGCCACATCAAGAGGTAGGAGGGGGTGATTATGCAATATAAGCAACCCCATAACTCCTGGGTGACAAGCCCCACAGACTGGAAAGTAACTGGTTCACAGAAACTCACCTACAGGAGTGAGAGTTCTGAGCCCCACATCAGACTCTTACATGTGAGGATCTGGCACTGGAAGAAAGAGACCCTGGAGCATCTGGCATTGAAGGCCAGTGAGGCTTGTGTGCAGGAGCTCCACAGGACTGGGGGAAATGGAGACCCCATTCTTAAAAGGCTCACACAGACCTTCACGTGCACTGGGTCCCAGGGCAAAGCAAAGTCTCCATAGGAATCTGGTCAAGCCTGACTGCAGTTCTCAGAGGACTTCCTGGGAAAACAGGGGCGAATGTGGCTTGTTGTGGGGGAAGGACACTGGAAGTAAAGCTCTCAGGAATATTCAGCAGCGTGCCTTTCTCTGGAAGTGGCCATTTTGGGAAAATCTGGCACCCATCAGTTCTAAGAAGCCCCAGGGCAAACAACAATCCAGGTGGGATCACAGCACTGCCCATCAGTAAACAGGCTGCCTAAAGAGCCCCCAAGCACACAGCCACCTCTAATCTCATCCAGAGACAAAGCCCCACCCACCAGAGGAATAGGAATCAGTTCCATCTACCAGTGGGCAGGCATCAGTCCTTCCCATCAGGAAGCCTACAGCAAGCCCCCATAACAACTTCAGCCACAGGGGGGGGCAGACACTAGAAGTAAGAGAGGCTACAACTCTATTATCTATAAAAAGGTCACCACAGCAAACACCTATAAAAATGAAAAGACAGAGAATTATAACTCAGATGAGGGAGAAAGGAAAAACCCCAGGAAAACAGCCAAGTGATCAGGAAATTCTCAGCATCCAGGATAAAGACTTTAGACTGTTGATACTGAAGATGATTCAAGACATTGGAAAAAAACTGGAGGGAAAGATGGATAAATTACAGGTAACACTGAGCAAACAATACAAGATATAAAACTTAAACAAGAAGAGATGCAAAATACAATAACTGAAATAAAAAATTCATTAGAAGTAGCTAACAGCAGAATGCAGGAGACAGAAGAACAAATAAGTGAGGTGGAGGACAGATTAGGGGAAATTACAGATGTGGAAGAGAAAAGAGAAAAAAATTGGAAACAAATGAAGAGAGTCTCAGAGAACTCTGGGACAATGTTAAACGCACCAACATCTGTATTATAGGGGTGCCAGATGGAGAAGAGAGAAAGGGGACAGAAAAAAACATTCAAAGAGATAATAATTGAAAACTTCCCTAACATGGGAAAGGAACCACTCACTCAAATCCAGGAAGCGCAATGAGTACCATATAAAATAAACCCAAGAAGGAACACCCCGAGACACATATTTATCAAACAAAATTAAAGACAGAAAGAAAATGCTGAAAGCAGCTAGAGAAAGGAAACAAATAGCATACAAGGGAGCCCCAATAAGGGTATTGGCAGATTTTTCAGCAGAAACTCTGCAGGCCAGAGGGAGTGGCATGATATACTTAATGTGATGAAAGGAAAAAACCTCCAACCAAGATTACTTTACCCAGCAAGGCTCTCATTCAAATTTGAAGGATAAATCAAAACCTTCCCAGATAAGCAAAAGTTGAGAGAATTCAGCAACACTAAACCAGCCTTACAACAAATACTAAAGGAACTTCTCTAGGCAGAAAAGAAAATGCAGCAACAGGAAACAAAAATTCCACAAATGACAAGGCTCACTAGTAAAGGTATATGTACGGTAAAGATATGAAATCATTCATGCACAATTATACCACCAAAATCAGAAATCATGAGAAGAGGTGGGTACAAATTCAGGACACTGCAGATGCACTTGCAATTAAGAGAACAACAACTTAAAATAATCTCATATATATATATATAGACTCTTATATCAAAACTTCGGAATAACTGGAAACCAAAAATCTACAATTGATACAAAAACAAACAAGAAAATTCAACTCAAATACAACACTAAAGATACTCATCAAACCAGAAGAGGAGAGAATAACAGAAGAAGGGAAGAAAAAAGAGCATCACAAATGAATCCAAAACAGTTAATAAAATGGCAATAAGAACATACACATCAATAATTACCTTAAATGTTAATGAATTAAATGCCCCAACCAAAAGACATAGACTGGCTGAATGGATACAAAAACAAGACCCAAATATATGCTGTCTTCAAGAGACCCACTTCACTTCTAGGGACACATCCAAATTGAAAGTGAGAGGATGGAAGAAAATATTCCATGCAAATGGGAATCAAAAGAAAACTGGAGTAGCAATACTCATATCAGACAAAATAGACTTTAAAATGAAAAATATTTTAAGGGACAGGGAAGGTCACTACCTAATGATCAAAGGATCAATCCAAGAAGAAGATATAACAATTTTAAATATCTACACACCCAGCATAGGTTCACCACAATATATAAGGCAACTGCTAACAACCTTAAAAGGACAAATCAACAATAACACAATCATAGTGGGGGACATTAACACCCCACTTACAGCAATGGACAGATCATCCAGACAGAAAATCAATAAGGAAACACAGGCCCTGAATGAAGCATTAAACCAGATGGACTTAATAGATATATATAGGACATTCCATCCAAAAGCAACAGAATACACATTCTTCTCAAGTGCACATGGAACATTCTCTAAGATTGATTATATCCTGGGCTACAAATCAAACCTTGGTAACTTTAAGAAATTTGAAATCATATCAAGCATCTTTTCCAACCACAATGCTATATGACTGGAAATCAACATCAAGAAAAATACTGCAAAAAACACAAACATGTGGAGACTAAACATCATGCTTCTAAACAACCAATGGATCACTGAAGAAATTAAAGAGGAAATTAAAAAATTCCTATAAGCAAATGACAATGAAGATACGATATTCCAAAACCCAAGGGATGCAGCAAAAGCCATTCTAAGAGGAAAGCTTATAGCAATACAAACCCACCTCAGGAAACAAGAAAAAGCTCAAATAAACAAGCTAACGTTACATCTAAAGCAGCTCCAGAGAGAACAGACAAGATCTAAAGTTAGTAGAAGGAAAGAAATCATAAAGATCAGAGCAGAAATCAATGAAATAGAAACAAAGAAAACCATAGAAAAGATCAATGAAACAAAAAGTTGGTTATTTGAAAAGATCAACAAAATTGATAAACCCTTAGCCAGACTTATCAAGCAAAAAAGAGAGAGGACTCAAATCAATAGAATTAGAAATGCAAAGGGAGAAGTAACAATGGACATCACAGAAATACAGAGGATCATAAGAGACTACTATATGCAACTATACGCCAATAAAATGGAAAACCTAGAAGAAATGGACAAATTCTTAGAAAAGTACAATCTTCCAAGACTAAACCAAGATGAAATAGAAAAGATAAATGGACCAATCACAAGAACTGAAATTGAAACTGGGATTAAAAAACTTCCGACAAACAAAAGTCCTGGACCAGATGGCTTCACAGGCAAATTCTATCAAACATTTAGAGAAGAGCTAACACCTATCCTTCTGAAACCATTTCAAAAAATTGCTGAGGAGGGGATACTCCCAAACTCATTTTATGAGGCCACTATCTCGTGATACTAAAACCAGACAAAGATACCACAAGAGAAGAAAACTACAGGCCAATTTCACTGATGAACATCAATGCAAAAATCCTCAACAAAATACTAGCAAACCACAACGACAGTACATTAAAAGGATTGTACATCATGATAAAGTGGGATTTATCCCAGGGATGCAAAGATTCTTCAATATCAGCAAATACATCAGTGTGATACACCACATTAACAAACTCAAGAATAAAAACCTTATGATCCTCTCAATAGATGCGGAAAAAGCCTTTGACAAAATCCAACACCCATTTCTGAGAAAAACTCTTCAGAAAGTGGGCATAGAGGGAACCTACCTCAACATAATAAAGGCCATATATGACAAACCCACAGCTAGCATCATTCTCAATGGTGAAAATCTAAAAGAATTCCTGCTGAGATTAGGAACAAGACAAGGATTCCCACTCTCACCACTACTATTCAACAGAGTCTTAGAGGTCCTAGCCACAGCAATAGAGAAGTAAAAGAAATAAAAGGCATCCAAATTGGAAAGGAAGAAGTAAAATTATCACTATTTGCGGATGACATGATAATATACCTAGAGAATCGTAAGAACTCTACCAGAAAAATGATAGACCTCATCCATGAATTTGTCAAGGCACAGGATACAAAATTAATACACAGAAATTGATGGCATTTCTATACACTAACAATGAAAGATCAGAAAGAGAAATTAGGGGAGCAATCCCGTTTACCATCGCATCCAAAAAAATAAAATATGTAGGAGTAAACAAAAGACCTGTACTCTGAAAACTATAAGTCACTGATGAAAGAAATCAAAGATGACACAAATGGAAAGATATACCATGCTTGTGGATTGGAAGAGTTACTATTATTAAAATGACTATACTACCTAAGGCAATCAACAGATTCAATGCAATCCCTATCAAATTACCAAGGACATTTTTCACATAACTCGAACAAAGTATTGTAAAGTTTGTTTGGAAGCACACAAGACCCAGAATAACCAGAGACAGCCTGAAAAAGAAAAATGGAGCTGGAGGAATCAGGCTCCTGGACTTCAGACTATGCTACAAAGCAACAATCATCAAAACTGTATGGTACTGGCCCAAATACAGAAATATAGATCAGTGGAACAGGATAGAAAGCCTAGAATTAAACCCACGCACCTACAGCCAACTAATCCATGACAAAGGAGGAAAGAATATACAATGGAGAAAAGACACCCTGTTCAATAAGTGGTGCTGGGAAAACTGGACAGCCACATGGAAAATAATGAAATTAGAACACTCCCTAACACCATACACAAAAATAAACTCTGAATGGATTAAAGGCCTAGATACAAGACCAGACACTATAAGACTCTTAGAGGAAAACATAGGCCAAACACTGTCTGGCATAACTGACAGCAACATCTTCTCAGATCCACCTCTTAAGAGTATTAACAATAAAAACAAAAATAAACAAATGGGACCTAATCAAACTTAAAAGTTTCTGCACAGCAAAGGAAACCCTAAACAAAATGAAAAGACAACCCACAGAATGGGAGAAGATCTTTGCAAGTGAATCAACTGACAAGGGATTAATCTCCAAAATTTATTAACACCTTCTGCAGTTCCATCCCAAAAAACAAACAACCCCATCAAAAAATGGGCAGAACATCTAAGCAGACAGTTCTCCAAAGAACTGTTTTTTGGCCATACAGATGGCCAAAAAACACATGAAAAGATGTTCCACATCACTCACTATTAGAGAAATGCAAATCAAAACCACGATGAGCTACCACCTTGCACCAGCCAGAATGGCCATCAAAAAAAGTCTACAAACAATACGTGCTGGAGAGGGTGTGGAGAAAAAGGAACCCTAGTACACTGTTGGTAGGATTTTCAATTGGTGCAACCACTGTGGAAAACAGTATGGAGATTCCTCAGAAAACTACAAATAGAACTACCATTTGATCCAGCAGTGCCACTCCTGGGCATCTATCCAGAGAAAACCATGACTCGCAAAGACACATGTACTCCAATGTTCATTGCAGCACTATTTGCAATAGCCGAGACATGGAAACAACCTAAATGTCTATTGACAGAGGAGTGGATCAAGAAGTTGTGGTACATATACACAATGGAATATTACTCAGCCATTAGAAGGAACGAAATACTGGTGTTTTTAGCAACATGGATGGACCTAGAAATTATCATGCTAAGTGAAGTCAGCCATACAATGAGACACCAACATCCAATGCTATCACTTTCATGTGGAATCTGAAAAAAGGACACAATGAACTTCTTTGCAGAAGAGATGCTGACTCAAAGACATTGAAAAACTTATGGTCTCCAGAGGACACAGTTTGGGGTGTGGGGAGATGTGCTGGGGGTGTGGGATGGAAATCCTGTGAAATTGGGTTGTTATGATCATTATACAACTACAGATGTGATAAATTCATTTGAGTAATAAAAAAATATAATAACTGAATGAAAAGATGGGCAGAACATCTAAACAGGCATTTCTCCAAAGAAGATACACTGGCAAAAACACTCAACATTACCAATTATTAGAGAAATGCAAATCTAAATACTATGAAGTACCATCTCACACCAGTCAGAATGGCCACCATTAATAAGTAAACAAATAACAAATGCTAGAGAGGGTATGAAGAAAAGGGAACTCTTCTACACTGTTGGTAGGACTGTAAGTTAATGCAACCATTGTGGGAAACAGTAAGGAAGTTTCTCAAAAAGCTAAATGTAGAAACATCATATGATCCAGCAATCTCACTCCTGGGCATCTATCCGGAAAGAAACAAATTCAAAAAATACATATATGTTGGTTGCAGCACCATTTACAATAGTCAAGACATGGAAGCAACCTAAATGTCCACCAACAGAGGAATTGAGACAGAAAATTTGGCACATACATAAAAATAGAATATTACTTAACCATAAAAATTAATGAAATAATGCCATTTGCAACAATATGTATGGATTTAGAGATTATGGTACCAAGTGAAGTTAGTCAGGCAGTTAGTTAGTTAGTCAGTGAAAGACAAACATCATGTGGTATCGCTTAAACATGCAATCTAAAAAAATGATACAAATGAATTTATTTGCAGAACAGAAACAAACTCAGACTTTGAAAACAAACTAAGGATTACCATAGGAGACAGGTGGGGGAGGGATGGAATGGGGTTTGGGATTGGCATATGCACCCTGTGGTATATGGAATGACTGGCCAACATTGCACAGGGAACTCTACCCAATATTCTGTGATAATATATGTGGGAAAAGAATGTGAAAAAAGAATGTATGTGTGTGTATATATATAAAACCTAATTATTTTGTTGCACAGTAGAAATTATCACAACATTGTAAATCAGCTATACTTCAAAGAAACTTTTAAAAAAAATTAAAAGCATGATTTAGAATATTTAAAGAATATTATGGCCTTCTGGGTGGTCCACAGTCCAAGACATTTTTAGAAATGCAGACTCTCCGGCTCTGAGACATAAACTGCATTTTAACAGGATCCCATGATTTTTATATGCATATTAAGATTTGAGAAGCACAGCTCTAGATGACATATATAACTTGAAGAATTACAGAAAAATTAAATAGTTCAGCTATGTAAAAGTTTACATTTGAAATTTAACAATGGACATGGTAAAGGAGTGTGATATTGATGGGACATCAATATATGAGGAATTAAAAAACTTGCAGTTGTTTTCTAAAGTGTGGTGTGATTCCTGTTGCAGTACTGCAGTATAACTGCAGTAATCATTTATAAGGCAGATTTATAAATACTTTTGTAGTTTCAGTATATATTTGACTTTTCCAGTTTCCTTTCTCATTGGAGAATGTTACATCTAAAAACTACAAATTATTAAAAACTTGAAGTCATTCATGTTTAAGACAGTGTTTCTGTGCAATTACCTTTTCTATAAAAATTATGATACTGGAACAAGTAAGCATCAGAACTGCCACAAAGAATGTCATGTCCATAATAGCAAGAGAAATGACTATTTTATAACAAATTATCTCCTATAGATGTGACCCTTAATTTCCAATTTTCTTTTATCTTAAATTCAATTACTTGATTGTACAATTTATGTAAAATAAGTTGGATGTTATTACATCAAAATAAATAATACACTACTCTAAACCTTCTTTCCTGAGAAAAGAATATTTTTTTCTTTTTTACATTCCAATGGAGACACCATAGGAATCAGCAGTAGCCAGAGAAAACCAGCTGGTTACAGTTAGGAAAAAGAAATTCCCCAAATGGTGAGAACAAGACTAGAAGGACTTAGCTTGTGAGCTTTCTTTAGCTAGCTTGTGAGCTTTCTTTAGCTAAGATGGCTGTAGCCCCAAATTTATTCAATATTATTAGTGTCAGTCACAGTAATTTACCCTGTGATTATTATGTTTTCTTGCTTTGCGAATGTTAATGCAAATTTTTAAGGTAGTCACTTTGTTTCTATTTGTCTTTCTGTGATGTTTCTCACTTATAAAAATCAGCCTTTCTGAAATCAGCCACAAACAACAACATTCTAACTAATTTCTGATACTACTGCAATCTCTGCGTGTGTGTGTGTGTGTGTGTGTGTGTGTGTGTGTGTGTGTCTTGTTTTTTAGTTTTATTTTAGGAACTTGGTTCCTGAAGTATTGGGTCATTTTTATTTCAGGTGCTTTTGAAAATCATGCTAGGCATTTTAATGTCAGCCTATGCATTAAAAAGTGTGCTTATAGCCTTTCTTAGTCTCAATAAGAAAAATGAATAAAACAAAAAAGGGCTTTTAAAAAACCTTAATAAGTGGAGTGCAGATTTATCACATGGGGAACCTACTTTGCAGGAATGCAGCGATATATGTGTGTTGGTCAGTCTCATTCACATGAGGCAAACTCCATTACTTGCTGTGAGCAAGAAAAAGGTTACCTGACCCAACTGGAGAGTATTAGCTTTTTTGTTCAGCTATGAAAAAATTGCTTTGCCACTTAGGTCAGCATCATGATGTAAATCTTAATGAAAGTTTCTGAGATGTGAGAGTAAATCAAGCTGTTTGGCCACCTTGATGCTCTCTTAATCTGCCTTTTTCTTGCTTTATTTCCTTTCGTCAGGTTTAGGGAGCACAGATCTCAATGCAAGCCCATTTGCAGAGTAATCGTCACTCCACCCAGCAATCTTGGCCCTTTCCACACCCAAGGCTGAGGATACTAGAGATTCATGTTCTCTTTCTTTGTGGAATTTAAAAAAAAAAAAACTCTTTCATTTCACTTGATAATTTTTAAAAAGCTTTCTTTTATTTGGGATATGATTTCTCTACTGAACAATGAAAAATTCAATGAGATTTTTATTACAAGAGAAATTTATCTGAATTATTCTAAAGGATGAGAATGGGGCACAAAGATACTAAACAAACTAATTATATTGTTTTCCTGACTTTTTATTATAATGGCAAATTACTTTAAAACATAATAAGCGAGGTATTATTATGATTGGAAGAATGCTATGTACTTGTTTGGAATCACTGATTCATTCATTTGATCAAACATACCCTCAATAAATATCTTTTGAATGTCTACTGAATTAATATGAATGTCAAGCCCTTATTGGTACTGAGGACATTGATGAGGAAGACATACAAGGTCCTTACTCTCATGGAAATCACATGACAGTAGGGGGAGAGAGAAAATAAATAAGAAGAATTTGTGGTAAATTCCATGAAAAAATAAACAGGGCTCTATGATGGGGTGATTTATGGAGGGAAGACTAAAAAATTTAATACGATGGTCAGAGAAAGCCTCAATTAAAGATATGACAATTTTGGTTGAAGCATTAGAATGGTGTGAGTGTAGAAAATTCCAGATAGAAGTTATAGCAAGGGTAAAGGTTCTAAGGTAAAAATGAACTTGGAGGGAGATGAATTGGACTGGAGCCCAACAGACAACAGGGAAAATTCTAGATGATGAAGTTGGATAGTTAGGGAGGTTATTTATGACCTTCTAGGTTTATGAGAAGAGGTTTGATTTTTTTTTTCCAATAGCAATAGAAGCCAGTGCACATATTTAGGTAGAGGTATGACATGATCTACTTCCTATTTTTAAAAGATCATTTTAGATATATCATAAGAGTAAAAGAGCATGAAACAGCAAACTAGGAAGTCACTTGGGTAACCCAGATGAGAGATGATAATGGCTCTATATAACAGTTGGAGATGAAGGAGGTAGACTGTTCAGGGATATAGTTTGAATTGAGCCAACAAGACATGATGATAGATTGGATGTGACGGATGAAGAAAACAAAATTTTAAAAAAAATTATTAGAGAGCAATTGTGTGGATCTTTCTTCATTAATTCATCTGGGAGAGACTAGGAGGAAAGAGTTTTCTGGATAAATTTAGGATTTGGTTAAGTGTGATAGGTCAATTATACATCAAGTAAAGAAATCAAGCAGGGGAGTTCCCGTCATGGCTCAGTGGTAATGAAACTGGAGCTATAGCTGCCAGCCTACACCACAGCCACAGCAACTCAGGATTCGAGCCACGTCTGTGACATACGTCACAGCTAATGGCAATGCCAAATCCTTAAGCCACTGAGCAAGGCCAGGGATCAAACCTGTGTCCTCATGGATGCTAGTCATATTCGTTAACCACTGAGCCAGAACGGGAACTCCCTATGTCTTAACTCTTAATGTGAAAAATTTATTAGCACCCAATAAAACTTTGAGAAATAGATGATGATTACTAAGAGCACAGAAGCACAGTATGATAGGATAAACATGCAAGAAGTAAAATGAAAGAAACTGAGTAGGAATAAAAAAAGATTTTAGGAAAAATGATAGATATATAAATCACACAAAAGAGATACAACAATATATAACTTGAGCCTCAGAAAAAGAAAGATAAAACAATAGGACAGTATAGGTTTTTAAATCTATCACTGAATACTTACTTGAAACAAACATACCCATGTAAAATTTCAAATTGAAAGGGCAAAATTTTAGCAGATAAAACTGTCCCAGAAAAATCCACAGAGGCACATCAGTAGAATCATTGGACTTTGAAGACTATTTAATATAATTTACAATTAACAAAAGAAACAATGTGTAAAGCCATGATTATATTTCCAATCAAGTTTACTTCAAGTATAAAGGCTATGCCAAATAGCTTTGAATATATATGAGCTTAGGAAATACCGTCCAAATAATTGTTTTGAGCACAGTATTAGAAGGCAAACTTCAAGTAAATCAGAGATAACTGATAAAACTTGGGCAAAAAGTCTAGTAGTTTTGGAACCTTAAGAAGATTTATAAAGATACAGTGAGTGTTCTAGTGTATGAACATAGTTAAAACTTCTGGTTAAAATTTCTGAGCAGATCTTGCCACTCCTATACAACATAGCTTTGGAAGTCCTATCCATGGAAATCAGAGAAGTAAAAGAAATAAAAGGAATCCAAATTGGAAGAGAAGAAATAAAACTATCACTATTTCCAGATGACATGATACTATATCTAGAGAATCCTAAAGACTCTACCAGGAAGCTGTTAGAGCTCATCAATGAATTTGGCAAAGTTGCAGGATACAAAATTAATATACAGAAATCAAATGCCTTTCTATATGCTAACAACGAAATATCAGAAAGAGAAACTAGAGAAACAACCCCATTTAACCATTACATTGAAAACAATAAAATACTTAGGAATAAACCTACCTAAAGAGACAAAAGAGCTGTACTCCAAAAACTGTAAGATGCTGATGAAAGAAATCAAAGGTGACACAAACAGATGGAAAGAAACACCATGCTCTTGGATCAGAAGAATCAATATTATCAAAATGACTATACTACCCAAGACAATTTACAGATTCAATGCAATCCCTATCAAAGTACCAAGGACATTTTTCAAAGAACTCGAACAAAATATTTTAAAGGTTTTTTGGAAGCACAAAAGACCCAAAATAGCCAAAGCCATCTTGAGAAAGAAAAATGGAGCTGGAGGAATCAGGCTCCCTGACTTCAAACTTTACTACAAAGCATAGGATTGAAAGCCCAGAATTAAACCAATGCACCTACAGTCAACGAATCTATGACAAAGGAGGCAAGAATATACAATGGAGAAAAGACACCCTGTTCAATAGGTGGTGCTGGGAAAACTGGACAGCCACATGGAAAAGAAAGAAATTGGAACACTTCCTAACACCATAAACAAAAATTAACTCAAAATGAATTAAAGACCTAGATGTAAGACCAGATACTATAAAGTTCTTAGAGGTTAACAAAGGCCAAACACTGTCTGGCATAAATGACAGAAACATCTTCTCAGATCCACCTCCTAGAGTAATGAAAATAACAACAAAAATAAACAAATGGGACCTAATCACACTGAAAAGTTTCTGCACAGCAAAGGAAACCCTAAACAAAATGGAAGGACAACCCATGGAATGGGAGAAAATCTTTGCAAGTGAATCAACTGACAAGAGATTAATCTCCAAAATTTATTAACACCTTCTGCAGCTCACTACCAAAAAAACAAACAACCCCATCAAAAAAATGAGAAGATCTAAACAGACAATTTTTCCAAGGAAGGCATATAGATGGCCAAAAAAAACACATGAAAAGATGTTCAACATCACTCATTATTAGAAAAATGCAAATCAAAACCACTATGAGCTACCACCTTACACCAACCAGAATGGCCATCATCAAAAAGTCTGCAAACAGTAAGTGCTGGATATTTAATCCATTTTGAGTTTATTTTTGTGTATGGTGTTAGGGAGTGTTCTAATTTCATTCTTTTTCATGTGGCTGTCCAGTTTTCCCAGCACCACTTATTGAACAAATTGTCTTTTCTCCATTGTATTTTCTTGCCTCCTCTGTCATAGATTAGTTGGCTGTAGGTGTGTGGGTTTAATTCTGGGCTTTCTATCCTGTTCCACTGATCTGACCAGACACTATAAGACTCTTAGAGGAAAACATAGGCCAAACACTGTCTGGCATAACTGACAGCAACATCTTCTCAGATCCACCTCTTAAGAGTATTAACAATAAAAACAAAAATAAACAAATGGGACCTAATCAAACTTAAAAGTTTCTGCACAGCAAAGGAAACCCTAAACAAAATGAAAAGACAACCCACAGAATGGGAGAAGATCTTTGCAAGTGAATCAACTGACAAGGGATTAATCTCCAAAATTTATTAACACCTTCTGCAGTTCCATCCCAAAAAACAAACAACCCCATCAAAAAATGGGCAGAACATCTAAGCAGACAGTTCTCCAAAGAACTGTTTTTTGGCCATACAGATGGCCAAAAAACACATGAAAAGATGTTCCACATCACTCACTATTAGAGAAATGCAAATCAAAACCACGATGAGCTACCACCTTGCACCAGCCAGAATGGCCATCAAAAAAAGTCTACAAACAATACGTGCTGGAGAGGGTGTGGAGAAAAAGGAACCCTAGTACACTGTTGGTAGGATTTTCAATTGGTGCAACCACTGTGGAAAACAGTATGGAGATTCCTCAGAAAACTACAAATAGAACTACCATTTGATCCAGCAGTGCCACTCCTGGGCATCTATCCAGAGAAAACCATGACTCGCAAAGACACATGTACTCCAATGTTCATTGCAGCACTATTTGCAATAGCCGAGACATGGAAACAACCTAAATGTCTATTGACAGAGGAGTGGATCAAGAAGTTGTGGTACATATACACAATGGAATATTACTCAGCCATTAGAAGGAACGAAATACTGGTGTTTTTAGCAACATGGATGGACCTAGAAATTATCATGCTAAGTGAAGTCAGCCATACAATGAGACACCAACATCCAATGCTATCACTTTCATGTGGAATCTGAAAAAAGGACACAATGAACTTCTTTGCAGAAGAGATGCTGACTCAAAGACATTGAAAAACTTATGGTCTCCAGAGGACACAGTTTGGGGTGTGGGGAGATGTGCTGGGGGTGTGGGATGGAAATACCTTAAAACTGTATTATGATGACCATTGTACAACTATAAACGTAATAAATTTTGAGGAATAAAAATAAAAATTAAAAGTAAATCAATAAATAAACAATACAAAAGAACTCATTTATAAAACAGAAACTCACAATTTTAAAATTTTACTTATGGTTGCCATAGGGTAATCTCTGGGGACCTGGGGGAATAAATTGGGAGCATTTATATACACAGTTGGTATATGTATATATACCAACAGTATATATATATAAAATAGGTAATAGATAGTATATATAAAAATAGATAACAAGAAACTACTTAAAGTAAAGGGAGGTCTATTCCGTGTTCTATAATAACCTACATCGGAAAAAAGAATGTATTATATGTATGTGTAACTGATTCACTTTACTATACAACTGAAACTAATACAACATTGTAAATCAACTACTCTCTAATAAAAACTTTTAAAAAAGAATACACTAGGAAAGACTGAAAAATTATGGAACTTGAGAGTTCAATTGATTAAGCAAGTAGAATACTGGTGATTTCACAAACCTATGAACATTTTTGAGTTGAAAAATATTTTGTTATAAATTGCTACATGTATAAAATAGTATATTCTTCTTTATTTCCATTTCTTACTACATGACAAAATATACTATACTTTGATAAATATTCTAAGTGATGCTCAAATATAATTTTAATAAAATTTAAAAATCTTTCTAAAATAATGCTCAAAGCAAAAATGCTTATAAATATGTATTTATTAAATTAATATATATTTAATCAAGGCCACATTAAAATGTTTTTAACTCAGAAAAAATCAACTAAAAATTACTTAATGTTTTGAAAATAAATATAAATTCTACCTAACAAGTATGGGCCAATATCATGTCAATATGCCTCCCCAAATGCCCAAATGTCCAAAGTCATAGCCATGTGATTTAGAGTAAGAAACAAAGAGCTTGATATATTAACATAATATTGATATTGTAATAGAATATTGAATGTATCTCTTTCCTAACATAATGCAACTAAGATTAACATTTTCACTTTTTGTGGACAGAAAGTTTAAAACAATTCAAGAATTAATCAGTGTCTTATATTATAAAAGATAAATATGAAGAAGGATTTGGGGAAGGAGTATGAGCTGGGAATTCTTTGTTACTGCATCTGATTGTGAGATTTTGTTTTATTTAATTCTTCAATATAATTATTCACACAGATTTTTTCTGCCTGCCTCAGACTGGCTGAAGCCATGTGTCCATGTTTTATTTCCTTATTATCTTCCTTTTAGGATGCCTCTTACTCTAGTCATGTTTCTAGTCGTGGTAAAAAGAAAGGAATTACCATCTGTATTTAGCCTTGCTGTCTATAACTAGGAATAGATTTTGCCTCTAGTGAAACAAATATTAAAAGATGAAATTATGAAATTAATATTTCAAAAAGGACAATCAATACAATCTTTAGAAAAATGCAAAAGAAGTTTAGAAATAAAGTTTACTATATTTACTCTCTGATACAACAAGCTGTAGCTGATGCCAAATCTTCTGTCTCTGGTCAGAGATGAGCAATAAGCTAGAACTGGGAATAAGACACGGAAGGTCTGTCACCTGCTGAGTCACCTCAGGTCATGTCCAATAAAATACTCAAACCTGAAGTTAGGAATGCATATCAGATCATATTTTTTTTAAAGTCTGAACAAAAATCACACTTTATAGGTACTATCAGAGAGCCCCTTGTCCCTGGGTAAAGATTGAAGAATGAATGGTTCAGTTCTCCAAAAGCCACTGGGAAATGTCAGCACCATCTAGTTAATGAATTCCTGATTTGTTTGGCATTTGCACTTTCTTAAGAAATTGCTGATGTGTTTAGACTTCCTCTTCTCCTCAGCAGCAGTGAAATTTGTTGATTATGATGGCCTTATATAACATCATCCAGGCAGAAAGCTAAAAGATTACACATTAAAAAGAAACAGGTCTGTTTATTACCAGGCATTGTGCTTCCTCATATGCATATCTCTGTTCCTCAGTCTTTGACCAGGTTGCTTTGTGGGCGATGCTTTGTTAAAAGTATTTCCAGGGCAGGCCTCCACTCATGAAAATGTCATTTTCTCTGCCTGGTTGTGATGGGAAGTCTTTTTCACCTATTGAAACCTGTTAAATTTCCTTCAAATATTTTTGTTTAACTCTTAGAAAAACAGTTAGTGGAGGACCATTTTAAAACATGAAGATTTAATGAGTAATTGATGTTTGTCCTTAAAAACATTTTTCAAAGAAATTTGCTTCTGTACTGCTGAAAGCCTGCAGTCTTTACAGATTTTATTCAACCAAGTCAGACAATCAAAACTGTCTAAATTCCACATCATTTTCACTTGACTACTTTTAACCATATATTTGTTTTAGGAGATAGCCCACCAGAGGTAAGCATCCTGTCCACTTTAAACTGGATACGAATCAGCTTGGTAAGAATCTATGAGATTAAAATTACTCAATTAAAATTCTTTGATATGGCTCTATAGGAGAAACAGAGCAGGTTTAATATTTTCTACCTAAATAATTATTGCCTTGGCCATACTAGTACTGTAGATTTATCTCATATTACACAGATCTTTGAAGAGTAAAACTAACTTAAACCCTATGCTTCACATTCTTATATATTCTAAATGGACAAAATTCCTCCATAGGGAAATTGCCAGCATTTTGATAACATGTGTCTACTCCTATGCGTTTCCCGTACATGTCTCATATTGTTCTTATAGGACAGCCTTCTACCCTGGCCTTCACTTATCCTTGACTCCCACAGCTGTTCCTCTCAATCCTTTCTTCCACATGACCTTATTTCTTAATTATTCCCTACCACTTGTGATAAATATGAATTATCCAAACAACACCTATATATCTGCAAGAACAACTCTCCCTAATTCTGAGAACCATTTTTGACCAAAGAGTCCTCAAAATAACATGAACTTTGACAGTTTCTGCTAAACTTCTAAAAATTTTGCCCTCTTTCTCCTAAACAGACCTCTTCTTCAGAGCCTTCTAATGTCTGGCATTTTTAGCACAAAGGCTTATGTCAGGATTTCTCACTTTCTACACTATTAACACTTTGGGCTGGGTAATTCTTAGTTGTGGGAATCTGTCCTGTATATTACAAGAGGCTTAGCAGTCTCCCTGACTTCAACCTATGAGAAGCCAGTATCACACCCACCTCCCAAGGTGTGATACCAAAAATGTCTTCAGTCCCTTGTGCCATTGTTCCCCCCACACTTCTTGAGTTGAGAACTACTGGTGTATGCTAACAATTGCTCTGGTTAATTTTCTTCCACTGTCTTTGGTCTTGTGACTTGGATTTATATCAGGATGGGGATTTCTGCTGCCCAACCTGGGCCGCTTCCATGAGGATAAAGTGCTGTGGGTAACCTGGCATTTCCCTCCTCGGAGTATCAGTGACAGGACAGGTGAGTGAGTCTTTTTTTTCAGTTCGTAGTATTTAGAGAGTGATTCTCAGACAGCATAGATGAAGATAATGGCCAGTATCCCTGTTTCTATATCTTTAACTCTTGGTCAAGATCAGAATTACATAATCTACTTAAGGGCTTGCAAACCCTTCTAAGAAAAGACAAAAGTCCAATCAAGAATTTAGGACTGTAGGACCCTGTGATATCTATCAACTAGATCATCTTCTTGTGAGACCCAAAAATAATAAAACTTAGTTTTAAAAAACAGAAAAGATTGATGATCAAACTCTTGTGAGATGTAAAGGTCAAATTTGACTACAGGTTGATATAAAAGGGTTTAAATATAAAATAACACCTCATAACTGCCTTATCTACTCTCTTTTTTTTTTTGATGGTCTTAAATCTGAGAAGGCAGATTTAATCAGAAAACAGGCTGGCAAACAGCTTCTTTTCTGAATTACAAGAGTTTATGGAGTACTTTGAAGGTATTTTGACTTAGAAAAATTTATGATGAAATTAATAACCTTTTAAAGCAAACAATTAGAAAATCCAAGGACAAGGACACTCCTATGTCTAGATAAAGAGGTATAGATAAAGACATCTGGCCAATATCATAATGACAAATGACACTGGAAGAACAATCACTCTGTGTTGAAGCAAATGGCAGTACCTAAAAAAGAAAAAAAATTAACTAAAAAGAAAAAAAAAAACTGTCTTACAGGCTAATACCCCTCAGAGTAAGCTGCTCTGATCTGCCAACAATTGCCCTTAACCAAAAAAGAGAAAAATGTCCATAAGTTGTAAAGATTTCCAAAAGCCAAATATTCCATTTCTTATTGATACCAGGACTGTATTATAAACTTAACCACTTTTTAAAACTATCTCTGAGTAATAAAAGTATTTCACAGATTTTTAGTATACCAATTATATATCAATAAACAAAATATTTCATTGGTAGTATCTCACATACTGCTCAGGTTCTTCCTTTCTCTTGGCCAATGATAGATCTGTGTTCGGCATTCTTCAGAATGCCCTTGCATTCAGACTCACTCTATCTATTTACATAATTTGGTAAAATCAACAATACACACAGACAATTATTTTTACAAAGGTTTATAGCAGTACCTTCTTACTTATTGAAATTACATAATCCAAATCTTAGAGACATCCAGTTCCCGCAGAACTCTTATACACTCCTAAAAACACATATTTTAAACATATCCAGGAGTTCCCATCGTGGCTCAGTGGTTAACGAATCCGACTAGGAACCATGAGGTTGCGGGTTCTGTCCCTGGCCTTGTCCAGTGGGTTAAGGATCCAGCATTGCCCTGAGCTGTGGTGTAGGTTGCAGACACGGCTAGGATCCTGCATTGCTGTGGCTTTGGCATAGCCCATAGGCTGCACCCCTGATTCGACCACTAGCCTGGGAACCTCCATATGCCGTGGGAGTGGCCCAAGAAATGGCAAACAAACAAACAAACAGACAAAATATACCCACATTTATATCAATGTGGATCATCTTCTCTTAGGTTTTAAAGATCAAAAGTCTTGTAGAATTTATTCTTTCTTTGCTGACAGTGTTATTGTTAAGGTACACAAGGTCTCTAAATATCAACTAAATAAACAAAATCAATTTTCTTAGTCTCAACTCCATTATCTAGGTCATGACATCACAAATGCCAGAAATCCTCTTTCCCCTAAAAAATTAAAATCTATTTGTGATTTTCTTCAGTCAATTACCAATGTGGAGGATTTCCTGATCACATGGGATAAGATAGAAACCTTATTTGATCTGGTTGCCCCTATATATGATCTGTTGAAAACTGGCAGGCCAGAGCCCTTGGTAAACTCACTAGAGACTTCCTTCTATAATTTAATTTCTTTCCCAATCTTAATAAATATTTCTTGTATTTGTACATGAACTTTTGGTATTCTAACTCAATTGCACAACAGATTCTATCCATTTATTCCATGTATGCTGCTATAAATATTTTTTTACTATTGTCTGATTGGTAGAACCCCTTCCTTGTTATAAAGCCACTGTTTGGATGGTAGTAAAAAAATTTTAGTCTTGCTTCCCACTAAAACACAGAATAAGACAAGGATTCTCACTCTCACTTATTCTATTCAACATAGTATTGGAAGTCCTAGCCATAGCAATCAGACAAGAAAAGGAAAGAAAAGGTATCCAAATTGGAAGGGAAGAGGTAAAACTGTCACCATATGTAGATGACATTATACTGTATAGAGAAAATCTCAAAGACTCCATGAAAAACTACTAGAATCAATAAATGAATTCAGCAAAATAGCAGGATATAGGATTAACATACAGAAACTGGTTGCATTTCTTTACACTAACAATAAAATATAAGAAAGGGAATGTAAAAAAATACATTTAAAAATCACACCACAAATATAAAGTATTTAGGAAGAAACCTGACCAAAGTGGTGAAAAACTTATGTGCTGAGAATACTAAAGCATTAATCAAGAAAATTAAAGAGGATTCAAAGACATGGAAAAATTTTCCATGCTATTGAATTGGAAGAATATTGTTAAAAATGTAGTACTACCCAAAGCAATCTACAGATTGAATCCAATCCCTATCAAATTACCCATGATATTTCTCACAGAACTAGAACAAATAATCCTAAAATTTATATGGAACCCTAAAAGATATTTTCATTTTTTCCAAAGAATTTACAAAGAAATCATGAATAAAAAAGAACAAAGCAGGAAACATAACTCTCCTTGACTTCAGACAACACCACAAAGCTACAGTACTCAAAAGAGTGTGGTATTGATATAAAAACAGACATTTGGGATCAATAGAACTGAAGAGAGAGCCCAGAGATAACCCAGATACCTGCAGTCAATTAATCCTCAACAAAGTAGTCAAGAAAATATAAAAGGAAAAAGAATCTTTTTGGCAAGTTGGGAAAATGGTACAGCTGTATGTAATCCAATACATAAAGAAACTCAAAATGGCTTAGAGACTTAAACATAAGGCATGACACCTTAAAACTCCTTAAAAAGATCATAGACAAAATATCCTCTGACATAAATTATAGCAATGTTTTCTTAGGTGGATCTCCCAAGAATAGAAATAAGAACAGAAATAATCAAATGGAACCTAATCAAGCTTATGAGCTTTTGCACAGCAAAGGAAACCATAAACAAAATAAAAAGACAACCTATAGAAAATAGTTGCAAATGATGCAATCAACAAGGTCTTAATTTCCAAAATATACAAACATCTCATACAAGTCAACAGCAAAAGAACAAACAACCCAATCAAAAAATGGGCAGACCTCAGTAGACATTTCTCCAAAGAAGAAATACAAATAACTAGTAGGCACATGAAAAAATGATCAACATCACTAGTTATTAGAAAAATGAAAATCAAAACTACAATGAGGTAACACCTCAAACAGGTCAGAATGGCTGTCATTAAAAAGTCAACAAATAAAATTGCTGCAGAGGATGTAGAGAAAAGGGAATGCTCTTAAGCTGTCAGTAGGAATCTAAACTGGTATAGCCACTGCAGAAAATAGTATGGAGATTCCTCAAAAAACTAAGTTACTGTATGATCCAGCAATCCCATTCCCGGGTATATATCTAGACAAAACTAAAATTCAAAAAGATACATGCACCCCTATATTCATTGCAGCACTATACACAACAGCCAACACATGAAAGCAACCTAAATGTCCAATGACACATGAAGGGATGAAAAGCATGTAATGGACTACTACTCGGCCATTAAAAATAATGAAACAATGCCATTCACAGCACCATGGATGCAACTAGAGATTATCATACTAAGTGAAATAAGTCAGAAAGAGAAAGACAAATATGTGGTATCACTTATATGTGGAGTCTAAAATATGACATAAATGAACCTATCTATGAAATAGAGACAGAGTCAGGAACAAGGAGAACAGACTTGTGATTGCCAAGGGGGAGAGGGTTGGTGGGTACAGAATGGGAAGTTGAGACTAACAGTTTTAAGTTATTATACAAGGATGGGATAAAACAACAAAGTCCTGCTATATAGCACAGAGAATTATATTCATTATCCTATGATAAACCATATGTAAAATAGTATTAAAAGACTATATATGTGTATATATACACATACTGAATCACTTTTCTGTACAACAGAAATTAACACCACATTGTAAATAAACTATACTTCAATTAAAAATAAATTAAATTTAAAAAAAGAGATTTTAGGCTTGCCTAGTAATATCCCCACCTTATCTAGTAATAGAGAGATTTGTTTGCTCATTTCACCAGAATAATAATTAAGGGATTTTTAAGTCATTGCCTGTCACCCTGAAGCTTTACTGCCTCTGCCATCTCCAGTACCAGAATGAATGGTATATTAAAATCAAACCTTTCAAAACTATCCAAGAAAATTCAGGTGCTGTGGCCAAAGACTTGACTCTTAGTTCTATGGTAATTATATCTCCTCCAACAAAAACTCATAGTCTATCCACACATAAGCTGGATTCTAGGATCCCCACTAGGGACTACCTCTTATCATTTACTTGGTTCTTTTTTAAGGCTGATAAGGTCAAATATCATAGAAGTTTAATTCAGTAAACAAAAAGACCAAGATGTTTTTCCCAAAGATAAACCAGATAATCCCTGTGACTTTTATCCTTGAGATCTGAGTTACTGGAAATGACACCAATATAACATTTCTTTAATCCCCTTAGAAGGAAGTTCATCAAGTATTGTTAACCACAAATATTCCAGCAAAACTACATGGAACTGACTCTTGGATTCATGTCTCTCAATTAAAAAGACATCTTGTATTCACCTCCCAAACCTCCATGCCAACAGGAAACTGAAAAGTAAGAATGCCTCAGGATTCTCCAAAAGCAGATGCCATTTCAAAGGGAACAGCTTTCCTAGAAACTTGGATTAAGGAGTGGATGGCTTGTTGTGAATACCAAGATTTTAGGATTGAAACCCATGAATACCAACTGCAACATTCTTTTTGCTTACTTCTTATGGTGGCTATTGGATTATGTGTGTGTGTCTTTACTGATTTTAAGTATTTTAATTATTAAAATGAGATTCTTAAAGTTGTTTCTCTAATCTTGTTACTTTGGAGGATAGAGTATTAAGCAAACCTATTGATAGCAAACCTTTCTTCTGTACTGACTCAAGGTGACATTAGATCAACTATTCTGGATGATCCCAAGTTAGCAGGATAATGGCCAAGCGACATCGTCCAAAGTCATCTAGTAATTGTCATGTTACTTATCCTCACAGTGTTTTCTGTTCTCTCCCACATAGTCATTCCCTCAAGAAATCATTGTCATTTAACTATGAAGATAAAATTCATGAGAAGTCCTGATGCCAGTCATAACAAACAAGTCTGAAACTAAAATTGACATCAGTGGAGTAAATCTGGAGAACTAAAGAAACCAAGATATTAAAGAGAGAGAGAGAGAGATTCAGAGTCCCTGTTGAGCAACAGGGGGACTATGAGAGACTCTGAAAGTCCACAATTTCTCCATTGTACTATTTACATGTCTATGTCCTGTACAATTGTTTCTCTCCACTCTTTCTTACATCTGAGCTTGGCTACTAATTATCTCCTGCTTGTTCATCCTACTTAATGAACCTAAATGGCATGATCATTGTGTATTGCTCTCCAATAATAATTGTTCAGTCCCCCAGAAACCATTTTTTGGTCTTTTTCAGGATGCATTCAAGGCAAATACAGGTTCCCAGGCTAGGGGTCAAATAGTAGCTGTAGTCACTGTCCTATGCCACAGTCACAGCAATGCCAGATCTGAGCCGCATCTGCAACCTACACCACAGCTCACGGCAACACTGGATCCTTAACCCACTGAGTGAGCTAGGGATTGAACCTGCGTCCTCATGGATGATAATCAAATTCATTTCCACTGACCCATGATGGGAACTCCCCAGAAACCATTTTGACCTACTATTCCCCAAACTGGGTGACCTTCTGCTAATGCTAAAACTCCATAACAGAACAGTATGATAGAATTTTCTGTAACAGTAGAAATTGTTCTGCACTGACCAATATGGTAGCCTCTAAGCACATGTGACTTTTGAGCATTTGAAATGTGGCTAACACAATTTTCAAATTTATTTTATTTTAATTAATTTAACTGAATTTAAGTAGCATATGTAACTTGTGGCTCTTGCATTGGGCAACACAGCTAAAAATTTGAGTCCTTCCCAGGAAAGAATGCTCTTTTGGAGTCTTTCTTGTCTGACATATGGATTAAAAGCTTGTCCTTAATGGAGTCAATTTCCCTTATAAATAACCTGTTCTTGACCTTCCTTCTGTTTCATCCTCTCTTTATTCTTTCCTTACTTAATTTATTTCCTCTCTTTCTTCCTTTTAGGCTTTTTTGTTTGTTTTTGTTGTTGTTTGTTTGTTGCTACTTTTCCTCTACCATCTTTGCTCTCTCCAATTTCTCCTTTTTTTCCCTCTTTTTGCCTGTTATAGAAAAAGCTTCTCTGTTGGCTCAGATGTCCAGTAGGTGCTATGGTGACAAATAAAGCAGTTTTGTATAGAGAGGCAGCAGCTAAAATATGGAGGCTTTTCTCCTGGCCTATAATACTTGTTAAGAACCCTCTGTCCCAACTCTATCTCCATTTAATTTTAAGTCAACCTTGATCATATTTTTATATTCCTTGCTATCATATTCATATTATTCACTGTTTTGTTTGACCTTCTATTACTTAATCTGAAACGCAGCTACTTATGACATGACTACACATTTATATAAATTGGATCTCCCTGAAACCAAAGCAATGTGTCAGTTTTGATTTTAAAAATGTATGTGTAGGCAATCCCACTCTTGGGCATCTATCCAGACAAAACTCTACTTAAAAGAGACACGTGCACCCGCATGTTCATTGCAGCACTATTCACAATAGCCAGGACATTGAAACAACCCAAATGACCATCGACAGATGATTGGATTCGGAAGAGGTGGTATATATACACAATGGAATACTACTCAGCCATACAAAAGAATGACATAATGCCATTTGCAGCAACATGGATGGAACTAGAGAATCTCATACTGAGTGAAATGAGCCAGAAAGACAAAGACAAGTACCATATGATATCACTTATAACTGGAATCTAATATCCAGCACAAATGAACATCTCCTCAGAAAAGAAAATCATAGACTTGGAGAAAAGACTTGTGGCTGCCTGATGGGAGGGGGAGGGAGTGGGAGGGATCGGGAGCTTGGGCTTATCAGACACAACTATTCTGATTTACAGGGAGATCCTGCTGAGTAGCATTGAGAACTTTGTCTAGATACTCATGTTGCAGCAGAACAAAGGGTGGGGAAAAAAATGTAATTGTAATGTATACATGTAAGGATAACTTGATCCCCTTGCTGTACAGTGGGAAAATAAAAAAAAAATAAAAAATAAAAATAAAAATAAAAATAAATAAAAATGTATGTGTAGGAAAAAACTGCCTAACTAGCTATTTGGTGTTATGTATTCTATCATAAACTCAAAGTTTGTTAGTTCCAAGTTTTAAAGATTTACAAAATATGTCAAAACAGGAAGAATAGTAAGGTGTAGGAAAAACAGAATCACATTCAAAAATTAAAAAAAAAAAATTCGGGTGTTCCCGTCGTGGCTTAGTGGTTAACGAATCCGACTAGGAACCATGAGGTTGCGGGTTCGGTCCCTGCCCTTCCTCAGTGGGTTAACGATCTGGCATTGCCGTGAGCTGTGGTGTAGGTTGCAGACGCGGCTCGGATCCCGCGTTGCTGTGGCTCTGGTGTAGGCCGGTGGCTACAGCTCTGATTTGACCCCTAGCCTGGGAACCTCCATATGCCACGGGAGCGGCCCAAGAAATAGCAAAAAGACAAAAAAAAAAAATCTAGAACCTGTTATTAAAGCATTGAACAGAGGTAGACTTTTTTTTTTTACCAGAACTTCATTAAAATAATAGTAAAGAAATAAAAAGATACATAACTGGTTTACTGAATGGGCTGAAATTGGCAGAGATATAAGAAGGATTTCAAGGATTTAAAGTGTGCAAAGTTAAATCTTTTCCACCCTGAAGATGGCCCAGATGTATCTGATTGACTTTTTTTTTTTCCAGAAAACAGTATAGTCTCACTGGTGTAACCCTAACCTGAATTTCTATTTTATATTCATTTCAAAAATTGTATTCCTACTCCTTCTCCACTCCTACCTCTAGTTGAGGCCTGACCTGGGCTTGGATACTTGCAACAGCATAAGGAAATGCATTTTGTATTTTGCTAATTCTCATCTTTTCCACTTCTCTCCCTTCATTCACTATTCTGACTTTGGCTTCTCCAAGATTAAAATAGCAAAGAGTGATGAAGGAAAATAAAATATTCATTTGTTGAGCTAATGCTGTTTATGCCTCTGAGCTGCTAGGTTCACTTTCTGGCAGCTCTCTCACAGTTGTCTCTCTCTTACTGAAGTACTTGCATGTCTTTAGATGGACTATCCACCTCTATCCTTTTGGAGCTGCAAGTCTCTCTCTCACAATTCCCTGACATAAAATGTTCATTTTCCACCTGACAGTTATGGCTTTTCCTCAGCTCCTTCCCTGGCAGAAGATTCCATGGTTTTTTGTTTTGTTTTTTTTTTACATTGTCACCTTGCACCAGATGTTGTCTCTTGAGGTAGTGGCCTTTCAAGTCATCACCATATAAGTTGTGTTCTGTGGTATTTACCTATCCCACAGAGGAAAGCAATGACAACAACATCAACAACATTATTTTTGCCCCACCCCAATCTGAGTCCTCAAGGTGCAATCACTAAAGTTCTCCATTGTTATTCAGCTGTTTTCCAGTTGAGATTTAAGTGACCAGATTTTGTAACTTCAGACTGGATAGAAAACAAGTCAGGTTTTGCAAGAGTTTTCTCACCATGTGCTGCTCTGGTTCTATGATAGAACGAAGTCAACCATAAAGAAAAAAAGAATCCAACTGACATCAGCTACTTCATCAGCAATATTGAATGCTAGAAGACTACAATTAACCTTTAAAATTCAAACAAAAAGTAATTCCAACACAGGATTTTATCTCAGTCATACTACCCATCAAAACAGGAGAATTTCAGACATGCAAGAATGCAAAAACAATGCACTTTCCATGTACAACTTATTAGTAAGCTATCCCAGGATATATACCAGGAAAACAAGAGAGTAAACTAAAAAAGAGGACATAACAAGCTTTGAGAAATAGCAGCTCCAACTCAAAAAAGTAGGAAAGAACAAAGCTGTTTGGCAGGTCAGATGCCAACCAATCTAATCTGGAACAGAATGATTACCCTCTTCTCAGAGGAAGAGAGTCAATATAATCATACTATAATTGAAAGCTGGAAAAAGCTTGATATTATGCAAAATACTTAACAATCATTGTTTATCTTCCAAGCTGTGAACTGCCCTCTCACCAAAGGATGGGAACCAGGCACTATTAATCATTGGGTCTGAAGTTCCCATCTTAGTTTCTGACACTCAGAAAGCATGAAAAATATACGTTTAATAACTCTATCATCATTATTGTTCTTCTGTAAGTAGAAGTCTTTTTGGTTGACTTCTCTCCAAACCCCACACTCCCATTACTATTGTATTTTATAGTTTTGTGGTACTAAATACCTAATTTACAGGTCTTATACATGCTTATTATGTTGATATTTAAGTGTAAAAGTACTAATTATATAATATAAATGGTTCTTAAACAACAGAGAATATCTAGAAACTGTATTAAAAGGCAGGTTCCTTGAAATTCACAGGACTGCATCTGGGATAGGGCCCAAAGAACTAAATTATTTACACTCACTGCCAGTGCTTCCAATACAAGTGGTGTGTGGCACCCATAATTAGAAAATATTCTTTGGGACTTTATTGATTTATTTTCAGGGAATTCAGAATTAACTCTAGGCTGGGTACTATTTTCATTATCTTCTAATGTGGGAAAAAAACAATTTTTTTTTGCCCAAATTCATGACCCATTCTCCATTTTGGCAACTTATATACAAAGAAAACTACCATGTGAATAGGTAATGCTTTGTTTTAAAGGAGTAGGCAATGTTATCCCACAGGGAAGGAAAAAAATCAGGATTCTTTATTTGTTCTGCCTCAGTTATATGCCAGGGTAGTGGCTTAGTTTCTCTACATCTACATTTTCTCTTTGAAACTTCTGCTTTTCAGTTGTCTAGATGTATGACTGCCTGAGAAGAAATATAAGCACAAAAGAATAAAAGTAATTCAGATTGCTGTGCTAACATACCTCTGTAGTGTTACAGTTGTATTGTTTAAACATTACTTCAAAAACCTATTAGATTATGGCTTCCCAGTTTTGAAATTCTTTACTGAGTGTTCCCAAGGTTTCCTTTTCTAAATATTTCTACAGAGTATTACATTATGCAACATATATATCTTTGTTCATTCATTTATAGATGCATTTCCTTAAGAAGTGGTGTATTAGTGATCTCTACTATATACAATGGGATATAAACCATGCATTATTTTCCTTTCCAAGAAAACTAAATTGATGCACAGAATGATTGCTTACTAGTAGCTTAAATTGCAGCAGAGGGGTATACTTGCCTTATTAAGATGAAATTTCTGGCTTTATTTATTCTGGAAAAAAAAAGCTCTATCCCCAAATAAAAGATTAGTCTAGGGACCTGGTACATCAGTGCTGCCATATCAAATAGAGAAGTGAATGGGATGAATATTATAGCTTACTCTTTATATTGGTTTATTTGTAGGTAGGAAAAAATGAGAAATTGGAGAAAGTATTAGTTTACATTAAAAGGTAAAACAGGAAGAGGCCACTGTCAATTCAGGCTGTGCTTGTTGATTTCCAAATAACAACCTGGTCTCTGGAGTCATTAAAAGTATTGCTCTCCTGAGAAGAGGGCAAGGTTCTTTGCCTTTGAAGCTGAATAAACCCGGTGTATCATTTTGTCATTCTTTATGAGAACGTGGCCCTGAGGATCTTTTAAAAAAAGCTACCAAAGATTATATGCCACCTTCTTTACAAAAGGATGTAGGCGCATGCACTTAGTAAAATTTATTGGTCATAAAGCCAGCAAACATTTCAATTCTTTCGAGTGAACATTTTTCCAGATGATGTCTCCATGGGCATAATTGGTTAACATTTATTTGCTTGATTTTAAAAACATCATTCTATTCCTTCCAGATACAGTGGAATTTTCAAAATTCCAAAAAGAAAATATAATCTTAATCTAGAAAATATATGAATATTAAACTGCCTAATGTGAGAAAAGATGGAAGGGGACACAGAAATTTTGAGTCTTTTAATATTTTCCAGGGACAAATCAATACTGTACCACCAAGAATTATACAATTAGTTTTATATCTAGACATATAGGTAGAGTTTGCCCTACTGGTGCTCCATCTGGACAGGCTAGAATGCCTTTATGCTGTTTAGGGGACAGCTGATGCAGAGGATGCCTGGAGATGTTCTTCTTTAAGAAATGTGTATTATAATCTCTACCATACCCACCCATGATGTAAACTGAGAGGAAAGAGGGGTCAGATAGTAGACAGAATTCTCTGGGTGAAATGAATTCTGTGGATCCATTTAGGTAATATTTGGGGAACATCAAGTATTCTCACAGACCATGAAGTCCCTTACTATGGGCTCTAAGGGAATTCAGGAGCAGTAAAATTGTTAACCTGACTGCTTAAAACATGTGCTTTTGATAGACTTTCTTAGATAGCTTTCTTTGATAGCTATGAGCTTTGATAACTCTTAGAAAATTACTATGACTTTATTCAGATCCAACCCAATTACACTAAGTTTGTTGCTATGCAAGTTTGAATTGGCTTCTTTTTTTTCCCTCAGATCCCCTTTTTCTTCATTTACAGTGTAATACTTATGATTAACCTGAATATGATAGTGTCTCTGTAAAATGATGAGAGCTGACAAGATTTTAAATATCCAAATATCACCCAACAGTAGAAGGGATCAAGATGGTGGAGGAGTAAGATCAAGAATGTGGCACTCACATTCTACCACAAACACATCAAAAAAAAAAAAAACTATATGTAGAACAATTCTCACAGAACAACTACTGAACACTGGCAGAAGACCTTAAACCTCCAAAAAAGGGCAAGAAATTCTCCACATAAGAGGGTAGAACAAAAGGAAAAAGAGGGAGAGAGAGAAAAGGAATCAGGATGGGACTAGCACTCCTGAGAGGGAGCTGTGAAAGAAGAAAGGAACCCACACCCTGGGAAGCCACCTAACCAATGGGGAGATAAGCCAAGAGAGGGGGATCTCAAAGTCTCAGAGAAAAGCACAGAAGCTGGACTGAGGAGGGTAAAGCAGAGAGAGAGCCACACAGACCATCAGTACCACTGCCCCTAGACACCACAGCCTGAGATGCTTGGGCAGGGGCTGGAAGCTCACACTCAGGCTCCAGAGATAAGTTCTGGGGAGAGGACAAGCTTTGGTTGTGTGGAGATAGCCTGAGGGGCGAGGGGCTGGAGAAGAGAGTACCACAGATGAGGGAACCCAGGAATGGGCCTGGGCCCACAGGAGAAGCAAGGAGAAATTGTTGGGGAGAGCAAGAGGAGGTGGTGTGGACTGCCATAGGAATTTCTTTCCCTCTGGACATGTGGAGTCTCAGAGAGCAGGGTGCTTCTGGCGTAGGCTATGGGTGGGTGGGTGGCAAGGTGCCACTTGTGCAGTCTATGGGCAATGGGGCACCTCCTGTGTGGGCTATGGGGTCTGGGCACCTCCTGCATGGGATAAGCTCAACATAATGCCTCTTGTGCAGTCCACAGGTGGGGAGGCAAACTGTAGCAGTCATCTAAGACCCCAGAGGTGGACATGGCCCATGACCACTGGAGGTCCAGGGACAGGCACCACCTAGCCCCAGACACCACAGAGGTTGAAACAGAGGAGGGAGATGCAACCAAGAACCACCCATTGTTGCTCTCACTCCTCTGGGAAAGCACACACGTTGCTTCTGACACTGTCAAAAGCTCCAGGCACTGCCTACACCTACCTGAGGATCACTACCACTTCTCAGAGCCCTGCAACTAGGAGCAGCATGTGCTGCTTCTTGCAAGTCCTTGCCACTGTCAAGGGCCCAATAGTCATGCACTGGCTAACAGCACAGCCCATTGCCTCCATCTCCCTGGAAGCATGCACAAAACCCTATAAAGGGGATAATAGCCTGTGCATATTGAGGAGAGAGACACCAAAGCAGCCCTCATGTCAAAAATAAATAGTAAGACCTCATAAAATACCAGAGGTGCTTGCATATATAAATAGCTCTCCAAGACTAGAGTGCTTATTATCCCTAAACTCATGGAGTAACAAAAAATATATGCAAAATGAGGAAGCTCAGGAACCATTCCCAGTTAGAAGAACAGGAGAATTCCCCTGAAGGAGCAAACAATGAAATGTAGCTCTGAAGTCTAACAGACACTGAGTTCAAAAAGGAGATAGTGAAAATACTGAAGGAATTAAGAGTGAATATGAAGGAATTAAGGGTGGATATGAACAGCAATGCATATTGCTTTAGAAAGAACTAGAAAATATAAAGAGGAAACAAAAAAAATAGAAAATTCATTTGCAGAGACTTAAGCTGAGTTAAAGGCACTGAGGAGTAGAATGATGTAGAGGAACAAATTAGTAACTTGGAAGATAGAATCATGGAAATTACCCAATCAGGACAGCAGACAGAAAACCAAATGAAAAAGCATGAAAGCAATATAAGAGATCTATGGGATAATATAAAGTAGGCCAATCTATACATAATAGGGATTCCAGAAGGAGAAGAAAAAGTAAAGGGGATTGAAAATATATTTGAAGAAATTATGTCTGAAAACTTTCCAAACCTAAACTAAACAGATATTAAGATACAGGAAGTACAGAGGACCCCAAACAAGTTGAACACAAGCAGGCCTGTACCAAGATATAATATAAATAGACAAAAGCAGAGAGGATTCTAGAGGCAGCAAGAGAAAAACAAAGCATTAATTATAAAGAAACCCCCATAAGGCTATCACCTGATTTCTCTACAGAAACACTACATGCAAAGAAGAAAGTGTCAAGATATATTCAAAGTTCTAAAAGGGAAAAATTTTTCAGCCTAAAATACTCTACCCAGCAAGAGTATCATTTAAAATAGAAGGAGAAATAATTTCTTTGACAAAAAGACCTACTATGTACAGCAATACTAAACCCATTCTGAAAGAAATACTGAAAGGTTTCCTCTAAATAAAAGATAAGAAAGAAAAAATAAGATGGAGGGAACAATTGGAAAGTAATCACTTAAATAAGCCAGTATACATACAGATCTAAAAGGAAAAAAAATTATTGTAAAGGTGGTAATAAACACAAGTAACAGTCATGGAATAAACATGAAGATGTTAAAAAGGACATCAAAATCATAGTGTGGGGAAGGTGTCCAGTTTTTCCAGAACTACTTGCTGAAGAGACTGATTTTCCCATTTTATATTCTTGCCTTTTTTGTCGAAGATTAATGACCATAGGTGTCTGGATTTATTTCTGAGTTTTCTATTCTGTTCCATTGGTCTGTATGCCTGTTTTTGTACCAGTACGATGTTTTTGTACCATGTCTTGATTACTGTAGCTTTGCAATGTTGTCTGAGGTCTGGGAGTGTTATGGGCACTGTTTGGTTTTTGCTCCTCAGGACTGCTTTGGCAATTCTGGGTCTTTTAAGGTTTCATATAAATTTTTGGATTGGTTTTTCTAGTTCTGTGAAAAATGTGATGGGTAATTTGATAGGGATTGCATTGAATCTGTATATTACTTTGGGTAGTATGGCTATTTTAATGATGTTAATTCTTCCAATCTAGAAGCCTGGAGTATCTTTCCATTTCATTGAATCCTCTTTAATTTCCTTGATTAATGTTTTATAATTATCAGCATATAAATCTATCACCTTCTTGGTCAGGCGTATTCCTAGGTATAATTTTTGGATACCTATTTTAAAAGCTATTATATTTTCAGCTGCATGTAAATCAATGAAACTAGAACACACCCTCACACCATGCACAAAAATAAACTCAAAATGCCTTAAAGTCTTAAACATAAGACAAGACACTCTAAAACTCCTAGAAGAGAACATAGGCAAAAACATTCTCTGACATCAACCATATAAATGTTTTCCTAGATCAGTTTCCCAAGGCAATAGAAATAAAAACAAACAAACAAACAAAAACCAATGGGACCTAATCAAATATACAAGCTTTTGCACAGCAAAGGAAACCATTAAAAAAAAACAACCTCTAGAATGGGAAAAAATGATTCCACATGATGCAACTGACAAGAGCTTAATATCCAAAATATACAAACAACTCATTCAACTCAACAGTAAAAAAAAAAAAAAAGCAAACAACTCAATTGAAAAATGGGCAGAAGACCTCAATAGACATTTCTCCATAGAAGACATAGAAATGACCAACAGCCACATGAAAAATGCTCAACATCACTAATTATTAGAGAAATGCAAATCAAAACTACAATGAGGTACCAATTCAAATTGGTCAGAATGGCCAACATAGGTAACCCTACAAATATCAAATGATGGAGAGGATGTGGAGAAAAGGGAATCCTCCCACACTGTTGGTGGGAAGGTAAATTGGTACCACCACTATGGAGATACCTCAGAAAACTAAATATAGAACTACCATATGATCTAGCAATCCCACTCCTGGGCATACATTCAGACAAAACTGTCCTTGAAAAACATACATGCACCCATATGTTCATTGCAGCACAATTCACAATAGCCAAGACATGGAAACAACCTAAATATGAACAGACGGATGAATGGTTTAAGAAGATGTGGTATATATACACACAGTGGAATACTACTCAGCTATAAAAAAGAACAAAATAAGGCCATTTGCAGCAGCATGGATGGAACCAGAGACTCTCATACTTAGTGAAGTGAGTCAGGAAGAGAGTGACAGTTTACATATGATATTACTTTTATCTGGAATCGAATACATGGCACAGATGAACCTATCTACAGAGAAGAGACAGACTGATGGACATGGAGAACAGGCTTGAGGTTGTCAAGAGGGTGGGAGAGGAAGTGGCATGAACTGGGAGTTTGGGGTTAGTTGATGCAAAGGACAATGTCATTTGCATTTGGAGTGGATAAGCAATGAGATCTTGCTGTATGGCACAGGGAACTATATATAATCACTTGTGATGGAACATGATGGAGAAAAATGTAAGAAAAAGAATGAGTGGGTCATTTTGCTGTACAGCGGAAACTGACAGAACATTGAAAATCAAGTATAATAAAAATAATTTAAAACACCAAGTATCACCAAACAAGAGACAGAGAGAATGGACCACTTATATGTTTATTTTAAAAGCAGATACCATATATAACAGTTGATATGTGTAAGTACAAAATAGCATGTTAGTTTCTCAAGAAAGTTATTAGTTACAGATATGTTAAGTAGTTTATTAAACAGTGTTTGTGTCACTGGGCAAAACTCTTTTATTGGCATCGGGAAAGACAAAGGCAAGAGACAAACCAGTATGAAGATGTTTTAGAAGGGAGTTAAACTATACACGTGGTGCTGAGCTTTTGAAGCACAACTATGCTGAAAGTTTCATAGATGTCATGTTGTATTCCTAAGATTATTTTTCCTCAAAAAGTGGTCCTGTGGGATGTCAGAAAACTTCACATTTCTATCAGCATTCAAAAACACAATGACATATATAAACTTTAAAAATGGTAATTATCCTGGGATAGCTCTTTCCTTGAGTTAACCACTTGTGCAAGTATTATAACAGCTACCCAAAGTGCCATGTATTTTTGGGTATGCACTTTGAAGCTAAGCTATAGTCTATTTTTAGAAGATTGTGTTATGGATCTCCACATCTGCTCAACACAACATAATACGCCTGTTCTATACCCACATGAAAAGAATGTGTGGTAGGGCATGAGGATTAAGTATTAATTCCTTTTGATTAGGTAGTTTAGAAAAACTGATTGATTGCAATTCAGTTCAAAGAGGACATATCTATTTGCTATATCACTTTTAATTGACTGTTTGGCTTCCTTTTTATAATGTAAACTAATACATTTATTTCTGGACAGGTTCGGACAACCACAATCAATTATCTGGTATTGTGCTTCTCTGGCGAAGACCACTGTAGAAAGAAGTCTGCTTGACATGACAATGATGAGCTGTGGGATATGGCAACAGACACTTTGCAAATCTATTTATTTAGAAACGCATTACAAGGCTGACCTGTTGAGGATGAACAGTAACTGTATGAACAGTCTCCCAAATCAAATAGTTTCCAATAGTATGTTAAGTAAAGAAGATAATTAACAGTATAAGAAATATTCAGAACCCCATAGACTTGCAAATCACAAGTAGATTTAAGATACAGAGTGACTACCCTCACAGTACACCTAAATCCCTCTCTTTTTGGGAGCAAATTTTCAGATTGTTTTTATGATTTTTTTTCAGGTGCCTCTCCCACTCCCTCATTTTCTTACCCACTCCACATGGAATATCAAACTCAGTGGTACATAGGGGACTTTTCACAAATGTGTAATATGTCCAGTTTTCATATCTCAACCATAATTCCCACTCATCTTTCCCTGTTGGAAAGAACAGACCGGAACAATCACTGGCTGCCCGTTTATCACTGCCTGCTAGGTCTGTTGAAGAAGAGCAATTCTGGAATCTTGAATTACTCCACCAAAACAATTGGCTTGTTTGGCTAAGGAAATCAATTTACTAATCCGCCTAACTCAGATTTGAAGCTTTGACCTATTTGCCTGCTTCATCTCTATCAAAAATTCAAGTTGGAGTTGAGAATTTCATTTAACTGAACTGAGTTAAAGAGATCTAATCTTTCTATGTAAGGAGGATAGACTGTAAGAAAATGTGTGTACACTAACACAGAAACCTTCATGTGTCCCAGTGACTGGATTATGGACTCCAAGAACCCATTTGGAAATCCAGCAAATTTTGTTTTTTGGGGGTTTTTTTTGATGGCAGCAGTAACAGATACTGTGGAAGGAGGTTTTTAAGAATGCTGAATTTCTTTTCCTCTCCTTTGAATTTCTGTGCTAATTTTGCCTTTTTCCTGTCTTCATTAGAAGTAAAAACCACTATTTCCTCTATCAATATGCAGTGGATGTGGAAAAAGGCACATCTTTTTGATGCAGATTGCTTTTCAAAAGAGAGAACTTTCAGAGGTTAAAAATGTTTTATTTTTTTCCACTTACTAAATTGCCTTGTAAACATTCAACATATAGAGAAGAATTCTGATTATAACAAAGATGGCTATATTTGTCACTGAGAATATTCCAATTCCTAAGAAAATTTTTTCAAGTGATAAGAAGCTAATTTGTACTAACCTTGGTTTTATAAGTTACAGCCTGATAAAGCTATATGAAGCCAATTTCAGGAGCTTAAAAATGTTAGATGTGCCACAGGGAGTGGAGCACTACACTTCATGTTTTTATTTTTTGTTCTTTACAGGCCCTCTTCTCTGCCATTGCTGGCTTCTGGATGCCACTGAAGAATTTTAATAGTCCCAATTTCAGGCACAATTTGTTTTTTTGTTGAAGTGTCAGACCTATTTTAATGGGGGCTAAAACCATGCAGCCAGTCAGGTGCAAAACAGCTTATGGGAAATATCAGGGAATGTAGAAGAATGGAGATTGCAATGACAGACTTTCATTTATAGCCTTGATTTACATATTCAGATGCCCATATTCTTTTAAAAATAACAATGAAATAAACCCAATAAAGTACATGAATATAGTTGCTTATGTGATTCATTTGCATGTGGTTAAGAAGGTATTTGAAGTAGGACATGATCACCTTAGCAGATTAATAACCAAGCCAGCACTATAATAGCATCAAAGAGGAAAAGAGCTTTCCTTAGGAATTATTTCTTTCATAAAGAGAACAACCTTGTCCAGTGTTGGTCAGGGTACACCTTGGGATGAATAAATTATGGTTGTGCCTGAGAGTAGCAAAAATGCCTGCATCATATAGTCATATACTTGTGATAACAAGAGGACAATGTCATTTGCTGCACAAATACAAGTGAGGGAGGAAGAATGACATTAGGAAGTCCTAGTAAGTTTCAAGTCTTAAATAGGGATATGTAAAGCAGAAACACTTAGAAACTTATTGTTTTATGATTATCTTATAATAAAAAGTATTTTGCTGACAATAACATGATATCCAACACTGTTAATATCTGGGTCTCTAATTATGTTCACTTATTCTTCTTTCTTCATTTTCCGCTAACCACCAAATTTATATATTTTAGCTGAAATTATTCTGAATTTTACATTTTATTCTAGTCAATCCTGTATGTTCATGAAAAAACAGCTGGATTATAAAGACTAGATCACAAAATATTTACCAAATATGTAATATAAATGATGAAATGAGGCAATGCAAGAAATTGAAGGACTTCCTAAAAACAGAATAAAAAATCACAATCCATAAAATTTTCTGTGTAATTTTATCCCATGGGAAAGCCCAGACTTAATAACATCTTAAAATGTGCCATTCTGCTTTTTATCTCCTTTCTTAATGTAATTAAAATACCATAGTAAAATTACAGAAATATTACCTCCAAAGGAGTATTTACAGGGTGACCTTTATATTATGCAGTTTTCCTCATATATACTTAATTTGTATATATCAAAGATATTTGTGTTTTAATCCACTTTCATGAATAACTTTAGTATAATATGGCATAAAATGCACTTTTAAGAATGAAATCCTAACTTTACAACATCAGGGATCAACTTACAAGGACTTTGCTGGTATAGAAACAAATTATGTTGTTAAGGCAGGAATCATCTATCTGTACTTTAAGTTCAATAAAATTGGTAAGCTACTCATAGGACTGTTTCATATTAAAAATATGTTGGAAGAGCCAAATATAATTACTATGGATGTTTATAATTAGCAAATTTTACATTAAAAATGATCACTTGTACACATATACTCTTAATAAAAAGTAAGCTCCTTGAGAATATGGGTTGTGTCTCATTTATTTTTAAGATCTTCTTAAGCTTTTAGCATAATATTCTAACATAGTTATCACTAGACAAGTGTTTACTAAATGAATGAATAAACAGACAAGAATTTACACTTTATATATGTGTGTAGTTTTGCTGGAAATGTATACATGGTTAGACAGCATAGTTGAACACAAAACACCTTCTTGAAACAATTTTAAACCCTTCTATATTCCAGGGAACTTAATTTCTTTTATGTCAAATTCATTTTATTATCCTATGTGTTCCCAAAATAATGGTATATTACTGAATCAAGTTTTTTCTACTATCACCATTAGATTCTACCCCCTTTATGAACTCTTTCCCATTTACCACAAGTATTCCTTTGAACTTCCAATTGAATTGTATTTGTACTTTGACTATATACTTTTCTCCTTTTAATTTTTCTTATTTTATGTATCTTGTATATCTTGACACATATTTATGTAGCTTTTCACTCTCCTAGATTGACAGCTCTTTGAAAATAAGGCCAACATTTGTTTCATTTTAGTACCTTAGTTGCAATTCACAGCACATACTAACAATTCAATAAATTAAATGGATAAAAAGCCATCAGCGATTTATTAAGAGCCTACTCTTTGTACAGAAGTGGATTAGACCCCGAGGAACAAAGAAACATGAGAGATCATTCTTATTCTAGAAGTTCATGGTATTTAGGGGAGTATTCATACACATAAAAATATAACAATAGGTGTGTGTATAAGCAAAACCTGACACAGGACTACAGAGAATCAGGATAAACTATATAAAGTGTTCATTATTCCTTTGATTTATAAAGTATTCATAGGAGACAGTGAGTCCATTTACTCTAAGTGGACTATCTTTCCACTTTATTCCAAACATCCCTATCTCAAGCTTTGTAAGTATCAGCAGTCTATTTTGGGAAGGACTATCTACATAGTTCTCTTAGCTAATTTCTAGCTGAGGGCTGTCAAACAAAACTTAAATGTAGCCTGTATGATTTTTTTTTAAGTCTTATCATCCTTTTTTCTTGTCGTGGTACTAGATAATTAAATATTTTTAAAGGATGCTAAAGCATCAAGCACACAATACAGATACGAACTTAGTAACTACCGTGAAAAGTTAAAAAGCAGAATAGGGAGGGAAACAATCTTCAAAGCTTGACCCTTCCCCTCTCCAGCAGATCTTGCCCAGAGCACATAGCTATTTCCACTAAGAAATGCTGTAGTTGGTAGCATTTTCTTTCTTTTTATCTTTATATAACTGATTTTCAGCTGTATTTAGAATTTAAAAAAAAACTATGTTTTAGATGATAGGTGTTTTAAACTACTAAATAGAGTATTGATGTGTGGGTGGGTATTTGTCTCTTTTTGCACTCTGCAGCTGAATGCCTGAGGCATCTGCAATTGAACATTAGAAGAAATTTCAAGAAGCAGACAAGTCTGTATGCACCCAGGCCAGCTAGCAATCAATCATCTTCCTTCTTCCTGCCTTCTTTGTGTGTATTTATAGGCACATGCACACACATGCGTACACACACATGCAAATGTACATTTTATGTGGGGAAAATGCTCCTATATATGAATAAACTGTATTTCCTTAACTATTACTCATATTTTATTATTTCTGATATTTGGATAGGTCAAGCAATTAATACATTTAATGTGGTATTGCATCTTGCTTTGTCAAAAAGCTGTCATAATTAGAGTTAGATCATCTTGCAATTAATGGCATTT